>NW_026578225.1:22500-85000 GCF_029603195.1 Condylostylus longicornis | reverse complement strand
CTCAAAATGTATCATATTGTAAAGGATATTTCTGACACCAATTATCTCCAATTAAAGTTAGAACATCTAAATTCTTGGTGCGAGACTAATAAATTAGATCTTAACGATAAAAAATGTTATGTTATTAGTTTTTCACGTAAGCGTTCAAACCTCTTTCAGGAATATTTACTTCAAAACTCTACTTTAGAACGCGTTGACCATATTACTGATCTAGGTATTATTATGGGCAGTAAACTCAATTTCAATTTTCATTATGATTCTATTATTTCTAAAGCAAGCAAGATGCTAGGTTTCATTAAGAGAAGAGCCAGAGAATTCAATAATACTGAAGTAACTAAATCGCCTTATTGCTCCCTTGTTCGTTCTGTTCTTGAATATGGCAGTATTATTTGGGATCCGGCATTTTCTGTACACAGAAATAAAATTGAGTCGGTTCAAAAAGAATTTTTATTATTTGCTTTGAGAAGTCAATATAACCCCAATGACTTCCACAATATTCCTTCATATAAAATTAGACTGCAATCCCTGAATATGTTGAGTCTGGAGTCACGCCGGTCTTTGTTGTCTTCTTGTTTTACCTATGATGTCCTAACAGGCAAAATAGACGTGGACTTCATTAGAGACAAAATTATTATCAACAACGACGTCAGACCTACCAGACACACTAAATTCTTAAAAGAATATACACATAGGACTGAATATGCTAAAAATGAACCCATAAATAGATGTTGTACTGTATTCAATCGTTTTAGTCATCTTTTTTCACCAGCAGTTACAAAATACACCTTCAAAAAAAAAATTCATAATTCACTACTGACTTAGTACAATATCAAGTGATAATTATATGACCTAATTGTAGAATTATTAAATCGTATAAATGTTAAATACCTATTCAGCATAAATGATAACATAATAAAATTCTTTCTTTTTATTTATTATTTTTTTATATGTATCATATTACATTACTGTAATAAATTCATTTAATGTTTTGTTAGTATAGTTCAATTTAGTTTATAAGTATGTATCATGTATATTTTTGTTAATTTTGTAAACTACGTAAATTTTTGTAATTATGTAGCATCTTGTTTGGTGCAAATTAAAATAAAATAAAAAAAATAAAATAAAATTATTATTATTATTATTATTATTACCATTATTGTTATCATTACTATCAATATTATTTTTATTATTATAATAATAATAATTATTAGTATTATTATTATTATTATTATTATTATTATTATTATTCATTATTATTATTATTATTATTATTATTATTATTATTATTATTATTATTATTATTATTATTATTATTATTATTATTATTATTATTATTATTATTATTATTATTTTTATTATCATTATTATTATCATTATTATTAATATTATTTTCATTATTATTATTATTATTATTTTTATTATCATTATTATTATCATTATTATTAATATTATTTTCATTATTATTATTATTATTATTATTATTATTATTATTATTATTATTATTATTACCATTATTATTATCATTACTATTAATATTATTTTTATTATTATAATAATAATAATTATTAGTATTATTATTATTATTATTATTATTATTATTATTATTATTATTATTATTCCCATTATTATTTATTATTACTATTATAATCATTCATCATTATTATTATCTTTAATATTATTATAATATTATTATTATCAATATTATTATTATTATTATTATTATTATTATCATTATTATTTTTATTATTATTTTTATTATTGTTATTTATTATTATTATTCATTATTATTATTTTTATTATTATGATTATAATTACTATTATTATTATTATTATTATTATTATTATTATTATCATTATAATTATTATAATTATAATTATTAATTTTATTATTATAATTATTATTATTGTTATAATTATTATTTTTATTATTATCATTATTATTATTATTAGTATTATTATTATTATTATTATTATTATTATTATTATTATAATTTTTATAATTTTTGACTATTTCTTAAATAAAGCCTATCTTAACCGAGTTAGTTCCATTAAAGATCTAGGGGTTTTGGAGGCCCTTCAAAGATGGAACCCGTTCGGAAAAATTATTTAAGGTATGCTCTTCGGAGCTTTCAGCAAGAAAACCCTCTCGCACCATTTTTTGTTTTCTCCTTTCTCCTCTTGGGAGCATAGGGCTTCCACCTGACATCTCCATCTTGTTCTATTTTGGGCTATTTGCTTGACTTGACTCCATGTTAGAACTGTCTTTTCTAGTTCTGATTTTACAGATCTACGCCAGGTGTTTCAGGGGCGTCCAGCTCATTTTAGCGATATTATTGGCCGCTTTTCTTAGAGTGTGCCCAATCCATTTCCACTTTCTTCTTCTTATTTGCGTTCCGATAGGTTCTTCGCCTGTTATTATCCAGAGGTCTTTGTTGGTTATCTGTCTTGGCCAGAATATGCGGCATATTATTCTGAGGCATCTATTGATGAATACTTGCAACTTTTGACTGGTAGATTTTGACAGAACCGATTTCACACAAGACCGGAGTATTCTAACCTTAGTCGTTCTGGATATCTGGCTACTTTTCCATATTGGCTGCAGTCTAACGAACGGCGCTCTTGCTTTCTTCAGTCTGTTGTCTATATCTTCTTGGGCCCCGCCCTCAAGTGTTATGATGCTGCCCAGGTAGCAGAAGCTGCTAACGAACTCTATTTGTTGGTTATTGAGTTTCAGACTGACTGTGCTAGTAGAGTTTATTTTCATCGCCTTTGTTTTGTCTATGTTTATTTCTAACCCTACAAGTTTGGCAAGTTTTTCAAGGTGTTTTAATTTGCTCTGCATGTTGCTGATCTTGTGGGACGGAAGGCAGATGTCATCTGCATAATCTAGATCCTCGAGATGTTGAGTGAGACTCCAGATTATGCCCCCTTCTCTGTGAGCAAACAAGTTGCAAGATGTTATCTAGCAAGATTGTGAAGAGCAGCGGTGAAAGTGGGCAACCTTGTTTGACTGCTGACTGGGTGGTGAAGGATTCGCTTATTTTCCCTCGGTGTAATACTGTGAGCTCGGCTTCATCGTACAGTGCTTGGATCAAGTGGATTATTTTGTCTGGGGTTCCCCTACTTTTCGCGTTTAATCGCGTAACATATTGCATCGCGTTTAATTGTGTCGAAAGCCTTCTTGAAGTCTATGAGCATGTATAATGGTGTTCTGTACTCTATTGATTGTTCGACTATGATTCGAAGCGTATTTGATTGATCGACACAACTCCGATGCGGGCGCAACCCAGCCTGTTCTTCACGTATTGTTTCCTCTAGTTTTTCCCTTAAGCGATTCTGGATAATTGTTGCCAAGACTTTGTATGCAATGTTAAGTTGTGTGATGCCTCTCCAATTATCACAGTAAGTTAAGTTGCCCTTTTTTGGTAATTTGAAGATAAGGCCCTTTTTCCATGACTGCGCAACCCTTTCTTCCTTCCAAGCTTGCGAAATATGTGGTTCTAACAGCTGGGCCATAGTTAGTGCGTCTGCCTGAAGTAATTCCGCTGTTATGCCATCACTGCCTGCAGCCCTGTTATGTTTGAGTTTTCGTATGACTGTTTTTATTTCGCTAATATTTGCGGGATCTTCAGAAATTCTTAAGTTTGTTTGTCTACTGACTGGGTTACTATCATGCACTTCTTCGCTGGTCGTATGTGTTACGTTGCTAATTGTTTCGAAGTGCTATTTCCATATTTCTATCTGGGCCTCTTCATTTGTCATTAGGTTACCGCTACGGTCTCTGACAGGGCGGGTTGTGTTTTCTTTTTGCCCGGTGAGATTATTAATTATTCGGTGCAAGCCACGTATGTTGTTCTGGTTGGCGTGTTGCTACTCTTGGGACACCATCCTTTCGAGATATCTCCGTTTGTCTCTTCTAGCAGCCTTCTTTACTTGTTTTGCTAAGCTCTGGTACTGTGGAGACTTGTTGTTGTTTTCATTGGTCGCTAGTTGCTTAGCATTTCTCCTTTTATTGATGAGGTCCCAAGTCTCGTCAGAGAACCATGTTTTTCGTTGTATTTGTTTTCTACCTAGTGTTTCTTCGGCAGTCTCTTGAATCTTAGTCACAATTTCTTCACACGGGTGTTCTTGGTCAAGTGGTAACTTTTCAAGCAGTCTACTGGTATATCTGCAAGCATTTTGGGAGTTCTGGAATTTCTGTATATTGAAATGTTTGTTTCTGTTGTTATAGTGCCTTTTTCTTTCCATTTTCAGCCTGATATCGCCTGTCAGCAGCTCAGGATCACTATCTATATCTGCTCCTCTTCTATTTCTCACATCTAACATGTATTTTCTCCATCTTCGGCTGATACACATGTGATCGATTTGGTTTCTTGTCTTCCCGTTTGGCGAGGACCACGTATATTTATGTATATCTTTGTTAGGGAAGATGGCACCGCAGATGCTGAGTTCGAAGGTCTGGCAGAGTTCTATATCATCCTTCTTTTCGTCATCGGCTTCTTCTGTCGGCGCATAGCATTGGATGATAATGATGTATCGGACTTTACTGCGGAAACGGGCCTGAATAATCCGATTAGAAATTGGGTTCCAGCTCTTCAAAGTCGATTTAAGTTTTCGGTTGATGATTATACCCACACCACTTTCACCACCCGTGTCTTTTCCACTATGTATAACGGTATTGCCACTTGCTGTAATCGACTCGCCATGACCATTCCACCTCATTTCACTTATTCCCAGGATGTCAATTTTGTAGAGATTCATTTGTTACTCTTGCACGAATAAGGACAAGAGTAGCACAAGGACTGTTCTAATGTTCGTTACCGTGAAATCATCCCTGTTTCCGAGGCTATGTCTAATTTCGCGATTAATCTATTTAAACTGTCTAAGCAGGTAATTGGCCTACTGTAGAAGTCCATTTTGACAGCTATTTTTGTAAGCGAAACAGATTATTGTTACTTCAAACGAAAACCCTAGAAAATCAAGGAAGTTTTTCAGATATTTTGTTTATTTTCCAGCTGTTTATGTGTCGAATTAACTTTGAGTATGCTAAAAATATCTTAGATTCTCACTTAATCAGTGTTAGGCGTTTTTGGAATAATAAAATTTTCAAATTGTCTTATCATCGCACTAACTATTGGAAGAATGAACCTATTTCTAGAATGTGCAATGTTGTAAAAGAAAACATTTTGCGTGAAGAGTTAGCGTTAACGAAAATTCAACTTAAGAACACCCTTTTCAAAAAATTACGTTAGCTGTACAGTAACGTAATACACTAATATAATAACGTATTTGTTACAGGTGTAAATGTCATATATAATATTTTATTTATTTGAATAATTTACAGACCTACATTAATAATTTACTGACTTTGCAATGTTTTGTTTTGTTTTTCTTAAGTATTTAGGAGTTAAACTTATTGCCAACTAACAATCTTGTTATTTGATTATTTTTAAGTAAATATAAAATAATCTAAGTATAAAATGCATCCTATTTTTGTCTAATTTCTAAATTAAGTTAGGTAATTGTACGTACATACGTAAGTTAAGTAATGGTAAATGTTTGAACTAAACATGGAAAATAAAATAAAATAAAAACTATTATTATTATTATTATTATTATTATTATTATTATAATAATTTTTATTATAATTACTATTATTATTATTTTTATTATTATTATTGTTATTATAATTATTATTTTTCTTATTATCATTATTATTATTGTTATAATTATTATTTTTATTTTGATCATTGTTATTATTATTATCATTATTATTATTATTATTTTTATTTTTATTATTTTTATTATTATTATTATTAATATATGATTATTATTATTATCATTATTATTATTAATATTAAAATTACTATTAATTATCATTCTTATTATTGTTACTATTATTATTATTATTAATATTGTTATTATTATCAATATTAATATTATTATTATTATTATTGTTATTGTTATTGTTATTATGAGTATTATTATTATTAATATTATCATTATTATTGTTATTATTATTATTATTATTATTATTATTATTATCATTATTATTATTATTATTCATCCGAATATGTGGCCTGATAGAAAAAAAAACAATTCATCCCAATATGTGGCTTGATAGAAAAAGTTAATCAACCATTTCCTTCACCTTTCTGTGTTATTGTAAGCAATCATTCCTTATTTTAATAAGCTTCATGGATGAAGGTATAGGCCCAACCGTGCTCAAAAGCAAAATGACTGCAGCCACAGAAAAAATCTGGGGTGACGGTTCTCTATAATCAATCTAGGGCGATTGGCTACACTGCTAAGCACCTCACGGAAATAGAAATGACAAAATAAATACAACAACCAAAAAACCATTGAATCAGAATGCATAACTAGCTGGAAGAAATTTCGGGAAATGTATTTTTGAAAACAAAACACTGAGAAATGTCAGAACGCAAGTCTAGAAATGAAATCTGAAGCTAGCAGCAAAAAGCCTTGGCACGAAATGAAAGTTGCCATAAAAGTCCAAGCTGCCATTCATAAAGCTCTATTGCAGTTACTGTAAGTGCCGGTAATAACTCATCGGCTGTAGTCACACAGACTAAACAGAGCAAGCAGAGATGGTAAAAGAATATTACAGAAGTTCAGAGTCCACATTCATTTCTAAGACTTGGTAGAAGATCACAGATAATCCTTACCTCACAAACTAATTTCTGATTTGTTCAAAAAAATCGTTTATAATCGAAATAAACGAAATCCTTTTTAGAAATGTATACTGTTTTCACTTTTCTGTTTGCTATTTTCAATTTTTTTCATTTTGTTTTGGCTTTTTGGTGCAGAACCTGACACTTTTGAAAAAGAAGTTTAAATTTGTCATTTTCGGAAATTGGGAGATGCCATGTTCATGACGATTAGAAAGCGTTAATAGTCAAGATTTTTAAAATAAAAAAAAATTTATATAAACTATCACCATTTATATCAATATATGTGATCTATCATATCAATCATCAATTCAATTTCTTTGTTTATCGTTTGTACTTAAATGCAAAAGATTTATTAATGAGAAAAGAGGATAATATTTTCATGAATCAATTTGAATGATTTGTTATCAAAAAAATATATGAATATTTTAACTCATACTATTAATACCTGTATTTGGAAGTATTAGTTTATCATTGTATTCAATATCGGAAATAAATGATATCGCTGCTCTGAATCCTACTCCGGTTACCCCATTACCACGAAATTGAAGTAGTAGAGATTTTCCACTGCTCATAATAACGGGTGGTCGGAAAATTTCACCATTATATGAATCCAACATTTGGCCATTTGAATCAAAAACCTGTGCAAAATTAAAAAAAAAACAGTGTTTCTTAACAACAAATTCAAAAGTTTTTTAACCATCATTGTTGATATCATTCCTAGTTGAAAATCTGAAAATTCTAATTTGACATGGCAATCTTCAGTTTCACAAGTTAATATGTGTTCAACGCCATAATCTCTTGGATATGGAACAGGAAAGTAAGGGGTTGTTATCACACAGTTGCGACTTTTAGTCGAATTCTTCTGTACATTTTGTATTCGAGGTGATCCACTTATAACATTGACATTTCCTGGATTAAAAAATGTTTCTTTTTTAACAACAAGCTAAAATACATTCATAACATTCACATGCATAAACAGATGAACGCAGATATTTTTTACTTTAGTATTTGAAAAATCCGAAAAATTAAATAAGTAGGTTAATAAAATATTTACTTACTCTCGGAAAAGTACTGTAGAGAAAAAATATGAATGTAAGTAGCTTGAAAGAAAAATTGTAATAAGACTGAGCGAGTTGTACTCCGAAAAACTTTATCTTCACCACAAAACTTTTTACCAGATATCGCGACATCATAAGGTGGCTCAGAAAAAGTTATATGTTCACAAAAGCATTTATTGTGTAACGTCCCATCATTACTGCTCACTACTGGTTGACACGTTTTCGAAAAATTGGAATATGTAAATGTTATTCGAATTACACATTCAGAGCAAGTAACTAATTCTAAGTTACACTGATACCAAGGCTCTGACAAAATACTTCTGTTGTTGATATTTGCAATTGAAGAAGTATAAAATGTGCTCTGCAATTAAAAAATTTAAATATATGTTAAATCACATATAAAAAAAAGCAACGCACTTTAATAAAAGGAATATTGATCTGCATGGAAAGATTTTTTTCTTCAAAAGATTTTCCAACCCTCACATAACTTCCATATTATATTTTTTCAAACTTGATTAATTACCTGCGTAGTAACTTGATGAGATATCTATTTTAAAGCAAACTTAATTTCGAAAATGAATTATATGTATAACATGTTTTCGTAATAGTTACTTAATTTACTTTTTTTTCGATAACATTAATACTAATTGGTAAAAATATCATTCAAATAAAATTCGAATTAAGTACTTGATTTTAAGGTAAAATTATATTATAATTTTTACTTTAAAATTAATTACTCAACGAGAAAAAAAATAGAGTTGACCTTGTCAACTCTGTGATACCCGTACGAAATTGTTATCCTATGTGCAAATAACTAATGAGCCATAACTAACTATGGGGCAGACTATGACTTTAAGTTGCCATATTACCATATTAATTTATGCAAAATTTCAGTACTATGTGTTATTCAAAATACTGGTTGTGCCAAACTACTATTGATGTTGTATGGCAGCTACCAGAGAGAGCCAAGAAATTTTAGCGAATTTTATCAAGCACATCGGCCCTACTAATATACTCACTTGTGTGAAATCTCAATATCACAGCTTTTATAGTTTCTAAGATATAGTCAAATAACTTTTGAAGTTGTATGGCAGGTACCAGAAGGAGCCAAGTAATTTCAACGACTTTTCTGAGACACATTGGCCCTACTAATATATTCGTTTGTGTGAAATTTCAATACCATAGCTTTAATAGTTTCTGAAATATAGTCAAATAACTTTTGAAGTTGTATGGCAGGTACCAGAAGGAGCCAAGTGATTTCAACGACTTTTACCAGACATATCGGCCCTAATAACATATTCACTTGTGTGAAATCTCAATATCGCAGCTTTTATAGTTTCTGAGATATAGCCAAATAACTTTTGAAGTTGTATGGCAGGTACCAGAAGGAGCCAAGTAATTTCAACGACTTTTATGGGGCATATTGGCCCTACTAATATATTTGCTTGTGTGAAATTTCAATATCATAACTTTTATAGTTTCTGAGATATAGCCAAATAAATTTTGAAGTTGTATGGCAGCTACCCGAACCGGTACCCCGATCATGTCCAATTTAAATAGGGTTCTGGCACTTACTACAATAAATCATTTGTGAAAATTTGGTGAACTTAGCTCAATTAGTTTTTGAGTTATCGTTCGGACGGACGGACGGACGGACGGACAGACAAAGCTAAATCAACTCAGAATTTGACGCTGATCAAAAACATACACTTGAGTCTATATCTAACACCGTTATTTCTTAGCGTTACAAACGGTAAGGCAAATTTAGTATACCCTTCGAACATACGTTCGTACGGGTATAATAATATTCATATTAAGTATTTAATTAATATAAATTAATAGACTTTTACTTTCTTTTACTGGTCTAAAATATATGTTCAGTTCCAGAAATAGATTACCAACATTGAATTTTATTACCAAATCAGTATTATAAAAAATAAATAACTTAAACAACACTCCGAATAATTTAAGAATGTACAATTTCTTCCAACATTGAGTCGCTTCAAAAATAGTTTCGGAAAGTGTTGTAAAATTATTCTCTTGAGTTAATGAAAATACGTTCTTAAAAAATTTACTAATGTACGAGTAGTTGCTTAAATTTTTTCTTTTATGTTAATTTTTTTGCAATTTTTACGTTTGCAAATTCAAAACAAAACTTAAAAATAAATTTTTAATAGCAATATTTAGATGTGCGTACCTAACCTTAGTATTGTATCATACTATTATTCAACTTTTTCATTCCCTCATTCTTTACAATTATTCAGTTTTAATAAAACTCTTATTTTTTATAAAAAATTAAAATTTTTTTTCAATTATCAAATATTTGACCGTAACCCGACCTTGTCAAAGAGTCCTCAAAAAATATTTTTTTAATTTCCCTATCTCGAAACAAAATTGTATTATCAGTACTATTATGAAAAAAGAACGATTCTCACACATTTTCATGACGAAAAATTTACTTTCATCAGAAAGAGAAAAATTTCAATTTGGAGCAACAGCAGCTGCTACTCCCGTTACAACTCCGGCGCTTCTTGCTTCAACTTCGACGCTCTTCCTATGGCTCCTAGAACCTGCTGCAACTCAACTTTTCTGACATATAAAATATGCTATTAAAACAACCTGCTACAACTCCGACGCTGCTACCCCGTCGAGTCCTACAACCTACTACAATTCAGCTCCTCTGGCTCTTACAATCTCTAGTCACTCAACTGCCACAAATTTATCATCATTTCAATCGTCATTTTTATTTTATAATAATCATTCCCAAATTTTTTATTTTTTTTTTTTTTTTTTATTTTATCAATCTAATACAATTTTTTGTTGTTTTATACAATTAAGCCTTAAAAACTAACGAATAACTAATAATTGTATATACATTGATAAGTTGAAACTATACAATAGTGTAAGGCGCACTAGTGTTGTATAATTTATATTGTATTCTTAAACTATGTTCAAATTACACTTTAACTTATCTAAATATTTATATTATACGAAATACTTAAATTAGTATAATTCAAATTTTAGCCTAGGGAAAAACAAACTTAACAAAGAACAAGTAAGTATTTTTAAAATATAATACTACATTTGTGGGGTTTAAACTAGGGGGGGTATTACTTTCTTCACTTACATAATGGATAAGTAGAACAGCATAAGTAATTCAAAATTTCTTTACAAATAATATTATCATAAACATCTTTATATTCGCATCCGAAGTACAAAATTGATGTTCTTTTCTTAAAAGTCTCAATATCTTCCTTTTCGGAAATTCTTTTAATATGCATATCAATGATGTATTTAGGAATTTGCAATTTAGCCGAATTTATTTTAGAGTAAATTTCATTGAAAACAACCCATTTAAAATCATTGATATCTTCAACTGACAATTTTAGTATATAATCAAAAGACACTGAATTGTAGCTTCTAGTAATACTATATAGAGGGGGAATAGTAACCCGTTTTTTAAAACTAAAATGAAAAACGTCTGCATTAATTAAAAGTTCCATCAATTCACAGCATGTTTTTAAACGTATCAAAAGATGTACAAAAGAAAAGAACTTTGCCTGCATTCACATCTGGCCGAATATTAACTACTGATCTACCATGAATAAAAATAGATTCCACAAAATTAAGATTGAAAGAAACTGTGATATTTCCGCAACATTTTGATTCTAGAAAAAATAAAAACAAAATTAAGTCAAAGATTCAAAAACATAGTAATTTGTTTGTAGTAACCATTCTTTACTATGTTTCGCAAACTTGCTTACTGAATTTGAGTTTCTAATATGTTCTGGAAGCTTATTGAAATATTTAATAGACATAGTGCAATAAAACCTCTTAAAATGGGGTTTGTTGCACGTCGGCATATTGATCAAGTTGAGATTATTTATTCTTAAATTGTAAGAATTAGATATTCTTAATTCCAAGCTATTCCTATCCTTGTATAGCTTCAGAAGAGAGTTATATGCAAATAAATGCCTTAATGGAAGAATTTTTAGTTCCTGAAATAGAGGACAACAGCTGAAGTTACTGCTCTTGTAGTGAATAACCCGAATAATACATTTTTGTGCTTTAATTACTGGAACTAGCGTGTTGTGGTATGTACCACCCCAACTGGTTATTCCATATTTTAATTTTGAGTGAACCAGAGCATAATAAATTTTTATAAGAAGCTGATTCGAGCAGTACCGTCTTAGTGAATAAAATTTTCACATATATTACAGGTGTGTTTTTGAAGAGAAAAAGTAAACTTAAGATATCACATACAGAATGAAAGACAATTTTGAAACTACAGACTTAATACTTGCAAGGCTTGCAATGCAAGAACACTCGATTAGTTTAATATAAAGTTATGCTTAATATTATTATTTTTAATTTTAAAAGCCGCCTGTATATATCTTCAAAAATTCAAATATTTTTAGAGTACAACATGGTTGTAGGATGCCCAATCGAAAGGTTCTTGACAATCCATACAGCTTTCTTATTTACAATATCTAATTTATTCAAACTGTTCTGTGCATTTACTCCAAACCGAATTTTAGATAAAATATAAGCAGAGTAAATCGTACTCACTGCATCCCCATCAAAAAACTTTCGCAATACCTCATCATAAATATATATGGGTTAATTATTTTTATAACAACATCAATATGCCCATGTCTCCCACCACAATCTACTGTCTAACATTAAACCCAGATAATTCAAAGTTTTAACAATTTCATTATTTTGGTTTTTTTACGATATTATAAAGTCATCATAGTTTTAATTCTCAAATAATAAAATTTTAGTTCTACCTATATTTAAAATTAAAGATTTACAAGAAACTTATGTATCAGGTCCAAATCGTGTCTTATACAGCGTTCCAGGACAAGTTGACTGCTCTCAGAATACTTTAATACGGCGCCATCAGCATAAAACTGAACATTCCCGCTTAAATTAAGACTCGAGATATTGTCAATATATACTTTAAATAAATCTGGTCCCAAAATGGAATCCTATGGAACACCTTTAAAAGTAGTAGCCCCGCTGCTACACTTGCCACCAATTTTCAATTTTTGTCCCCTGCCCTGCAAATGAGATATAAAGAAAGCCACAATATTTACGTTGCCAGCGATCTTACCTAACTTTAAAAGTAATATGTTGTGGTCAACACAATCAAATGCTTTCAGAAAATCTAAAAAAACGTTTGCAATATATTTACCACCGTCCATACTCCCAGAGATATGGTCCATCAAGTTGAGACAAGCTCATATATTTTAGCAAATGCACTCAGAACCGATATCGGCCTATAGTTAGAACAATTTGTTTTCACCCCACCCATAAATAACGGTTTTACTACAGAAACCTTATAAAACGTGGCAAAATTCAAGTTTCAAGTGTTATATTTATAAATTTTACTAAAAGCGGTATAAGTTGACGAGCATATCTCTTAATGAATTTCGAGGAAACATTATCATGTCCCGAAGCAGCAGCTGACTTGATAGAATTTACTATCAACCCCACTTCGTCAAAAGTTATTGGAGCTAGTTTCATGTCCAAAACAATGCCTCGATCAAATTGACTCATATATGCATGATCAATCGAAGCCGTAGAAATATTTAATACATTTGTAACGTTGATGAAGTAATCGTTCATAGATACAGCAATTTCTTTAGTTATAGTACCATTATTTCCTTTAAGTTTTTTAATAGCACCTATAGAGATTTATTGAACATAACTTTTTTGCATAAATCCCAAAGTTTCTTACGTGAAATTTTCCCAAAGTAATAATTCTTTTAACCCTGTGTAATAAGTCTAAAAATTTCTTTTTTACTATTGTTATATAACACTTCTATTTGTTCTTTAGACGAGTCTTTTTCCATAAATTTATAGTACGACTCTCTAATTTTAATTTTACTAGGATTTTTCTTCTAATTCACTCAGATTTTTACCGACCGTCTTGTGTATACAGTTAGTAGGTTATGTGATGGCAACAAATTTTGCATTTCGAGTTTTCGATGGGAATGCACTTTTCCATGGTAAAAAAGTGTAAATAAACTATTTTTGGCAACCTGTCGGTCTGTCGGTCTGTCATTCTGTGCGTGCACGCGTGTATCTCAAATTCGGCGGAACCGATTTTGATGAAATCTTATATGTAAGTTTATTTCAACCATAGCACGGATTGATCAATTTTTGGGATATATCAGGCCCCGTTAACTGGACTTTTTTGCGGGCCTGTTTTACATTTTTGATCATTTTGAAGAAAATATTCAACCGATTTATTTGAAATTTCATATATAAGCTTCGCTCGACCGTCTGCGAAACCGCCTAACTTTTGAAAGAAATCAGGCACTAGCAACTGGACGTTTACCATAGGCCAAATGTACATTTTTGCGTGTATAAAGAGAAATTAAATATCAATCGATTTCATTGAAATTTAATATTTAAATTCTTCGTATTAAAACAATGAACATATAAAAATTTTTTGGAAAGATCAGGGCTTGAAAACTGATATGCGGGCTGATTTCAAATTTTTTACCAAATCTACGGAACGAATTAATGGAATTTCTTGAAATTTGATATTTGAGTGTTGGTTGTTACCAAAACTAACTGGCGAGCATTTCAAGGAATTCGGGTAGCAAAAAGCGAAACTCTACTATGTTAAGAGCCCAATTTACATTTTTCTAAGTGTGTTAACTATAGGCTTACTAATGTTCTAAAAATTGAAAAGAAGTATTTAACAGACATTTTTATAATATTCTATAACACTTTCACTTAACTAGACAATTTACATTGCCGTGGGTTATGTACTGACCACATCAGATTTTTTTCTATTCGAATTTAGTCGGATCAATTGCGATCCAGGATCAGTACATTTAAATATCTAACAAAATCATCAAAATCGCCATATGTTTCAAGCCGGAACCAAAACTCATTGGGATTAGTATTATCGTAATTGTTAATTGTTTTATAAACCCTCGTATTTTTTTTTAATGGCCTGTGATCTATATTAATCAATATTAATTTATGATCAAACGGAGACGTATTCTGTATGGAAAAGTTATTTATTTCCTATAAGGCCGAATTACATTTCTTACCCAAAATATCGGCAATTGTAGTTTTGTGTGACCTATAGATAGAAAATAAATTAATTTTTTAATTAACTAAATTCACACCCAAAAAGTGTGACTCGTTAAATTCCTCAGAAAATATTTCTGTACTATTAACTTTATCATAAACATAAATTGCTACACCAACGTAAGATTTACTGCGATCAGGAAAAAACAGGTTCATAGCCCGCAATATTAAAAAAGTTATTTTCTTCGCGAATTAACCAAATTTTTGTTGAAACTACTACACGAACATCAAATTTGCATCAATATATTAGTAATTCAAGATTGTTTAATTTCTTTTGAACACTTTGAATATATAAGTAAATTATATTAAAATTGCTACTATATATATTATGAAATAAATAGTCCGACCCTGCATAATAATCAGCTCAATCAGTTCTTCTTCAGTGTTTATATTATCGTTTAATGATTACATTCATAAAACTTATTGAAAAAATTTGTGCAAATATCAAAATACTCCCTCCAATAGAAACACAAAAAACACGAGCAGGTATATGAAGAAATTAAATAAAAATAAAATAAATCAACACCTGAAGTTATTCGAAAGTTCAATTTGGTATAAATGCAATTGGTAATAGAATTAAAATTGTTTATTAAACATGTGAAAAAAAATTATTTTTTTTTAAATAGTAGTAATGAATATGTGAAATTATGTTAAATATATGCAAAAATTTTGAAAAAAAATGAAAGCATTATAACTTAAGATAAAAACATTTTTATACTTATGTGCAAAGTTTAAAAATAAAGTAAGAAATAAGAAAAAATTTAATATGATTGAGAAATGAATGCAACAAATGTAAATGTTTCTACTTAAAAAAAAGTGAAAAATTATTATGTTAAAATTTCTAAGAGAAAAACAAAACTTAAATTAATTAATAATGTTGATTGTTTTCTTAATGAAATTGATGTCATTAGAATTTGCAATTCTGAAACCCACAACAAATTTTTGTGCTCGGACGAAGATATAATTATATTTAACCCATAAAAATTTCATTTTTTTGATAATTTAATTTTTTGTGCGGCATGATATAACTGAGACTACAATTTTGTAAGATAATGACAAAAAAATATTTCGTTATTTATTGTTCTAGAAATATTTAATTCGTCAGTAAAAAGTTGTTTTTATACACGTTTTTTTGCCATGCACTCTTGATTACTCGATTTGCACAAAAGTTAATTTATGTTTACTACATTCCCGGGAAGACCCGCTAGTATATTATTTGCATTTTTGTGTTGCTTTTTTTCGTCAGGTTGGAATTCAATTGATTTGTTGTTTAAGGCTTCGAATTCTAATATTTTTTTTCAACTTGTAATAATCGATTTTTCATTTGTTGATTTTCTTGAATTAAATTCGACTGCTGTTTAAATACATCGTCAAGCTTGTTTACCATTGTGATTTTTCAATTTTGAAACAGAACCTATTGAGTTTGAAAAAATAGCCACTTTTTCCAGAGAACAATAATTTCTCTGATTCTCTGGAATATCAGTTTTATTAGCGCCATCACATGAGTTTAAATCCGGCTTATTTTCCACATCATTACGAATATTTCCTTCTCCGTTTTCACATATGGCAAGGCATTCATTAAGTGATAGACAGTTATTATATTTCTAGGTAGCAATACCTTCCCTTACCGTTTCAAAGAGTTTTATGGGAATTAAAGCACTTTTAATATGGAAAAATTGCGACATATTGCACTGCATTGAATCTCTTTTGAATTGGCTATTATTTTTTTTTGCAAATAACACATTGTTTTTGAAGACATTTTGTTTAATATTAAAGCTCGTGGCAATATGGTAGATAATAAAAGACGTGGCGAAAAGCGTAAAATTAATGTCCACCACCTTTTATGAGATCTTTTGATAATAATAAGAAATATTTTGCTTAAATTAAAAAATCAAAAACACTTAGTTTTAATTAAAAAATAAAATTTTCTTTAATGTACAATTATAGTAATTTTAATTTTACAGTATAATAATGTGATACAATTATTTATTCTGTTATGTTCGCCTAAAAAATGCTAAATAATTTGTTTTTCCAATTTCGATTATATATTTCAGAAAAACATTAATAATTTTAATGTAAAATGCCGAAAATATATTTTCATAAATTTGTTAAAATTTTATTTTTTTTTTTCATTTTTAAATTTTAGCAATTATGCAATTTTTTGCTTAAATTTTTACTAATACTACGAGGTATTAGGTTAGGTATTTATTATGTCAAATAATTTATCTTTTATAACAACTGTCGGCAAACTTTTCTGGGTATGGAGAAATATGTACTATTTAAGTATGAACATGGGCCACCCGAGTTTCTTACATTACCTATTTCCAATAAGAAATGACATTTTCAACAGACTTTATTATGGTTCTTTTTTTTTTGACAAATAAATTTGCATGCAATTTTGTGTACCTGTTATTTATGAGTGAGTTCTTAAAATTTTTTTGAAAAACTTTAATACTGGCAATCGAATATATTTTTTTCTTGCTAGCATTTTGATGTCGAATAGCCCGCATCCTGCTCTAGATTATTTGTATTTAAATGGTTTTAGGAGGAACTTCAATTATAACTTCGAACTAACACCGACAAATAGGAAGAAGTAAAAAAGGAAATTGATTAACTCAAGTGGGCTGTAGCTACGGGATGTGATAACATATTTGCGAAGTTTCTCAAAGCATTTTCGGAAAAAGTGATAGTAAATTTCGCGTATATTTCAAAATCAACTTTAGTTCAAACTAAATATCTTTTTTCAGATCCCACTTGTAAAATAGGCAACAATTTGTGCGCATAAATCGAATCTCAAGTAGACCAAAGACACTAGGGGTTCACCAAGGCTGCTTTCTGGCCCAAGATCTCTTTAAGATATACATCAACGACCTCTCATTTCTCGTTTGTGCAGTCAATGCAGTTCTAAAGTATTTCGAAAAAATTAAAATAATTTGCAAAATAATATAAGGGCTGATCTGGTGTTAATTAGGAAGTGGTCAGATGGGAAAACCACCTCCTTTAAATGTCAAAAAGACAAAAATAATCAGTTTTAAAAATAAACAGTTTTCTGCTAATTTTTCTTTTTATTTTAAGGTCCAAAGTAAACAACAGGGAAAATGATTTAATTATCTTGAGTTGATTTTAGATAGTAAACTAAAATGAAAATTTCGCCATATGCATACTATCATTTTAAAGAGGATACGAAAATACTTTGATCGAAGTACATTTTTTGTTGGGTTCGGGGGCGTACGCTGTTTGCCCAGATACGCGCATATATGTGAACTGGATCGGTATTGCCCAGTGTTTCAGGCCGAAATACTACAATAGAGATCTTTCGGTGAGCAAGTTTGAAAGGGGGTATAGGAACCGCACCATTTATGTGTTCTCAGACAGCTGGACGACGTTGCTCGGCTGTCTGCATGCGGCGGAATGTGGGCTCCTCACATTTTTTACGACTTCCCGGTACCGGCTATTTGGCGGCGCAATTGTTTTGGACAGGGTTTCTTAAGTGTTCGGGAACTCCTGTCCAACTCTCCGGTTTCATTCTTGGAACGAGGATATTATAGGTTGGGGTGTGGCGAGGCTACAGTAATTCGCGAATGGCTGTGGTGGCCCGAGGGATACTACTCCCCCACTCAGTTCCCTTGAAAATCTACAATCTGCATTAATTGTTTTTAATTCATCGTATATTTCATCAAATATTATATATTTTGCAAGATTTGGAGCGGTGCTGCTAAATATAATTTAAAGAGGTTGGAGACAGTGCCGAAAAAGGCTATTAAGGTTATACATTGTTATGTTAAATTCGTTATTTGGTAAACCCAAATAAACTCAAAATAAATTACTAAATTTTGGTTAGTTTTTAATTTTAGGTATTTCTTTAAATATTTAACAACTCAAAGGCAGCTTCCCAAACCCGTTGTCAAATTTCGTTCAGTTACAATAGCAGCCATGTCTGGCTGAAAAAAAAAACAAATTGTGAAAGTTTGGTGATAAGGTTTGAAAAGAGAACAACTGCTTTGTCGTACGATCCAATAGGCGGACGGCCGGACATTTTCAAATCAACGTAGAATTTTATGGTGATCAAGAATATATATACTGTCCATACTGCAGATGATCTTTAACTAGAACATGAAATCTGACACTAGAGCAAATAAATTTGAATCAATTAAAAAAAAATAAAGAAAAAATTTGATCTGTTAAGCACATAATTGAAGAGCTTAGGTTCTTTTTTTGGGCTTCAACTACAATTTACAATAACTTTATTAACGTACTAAAAAAAAAACAACTATTTTACTTAAGAGTCTTTAACAAGAAAAAGTTTTATTTTGTATATTAAAAACTTTGTATATTTTGTCAATCATAATATGTGTGCGGGTTCTTTTTAGCGCTTTTCCAAAAAATTTTGAAAAAAGTGCTTATTAGTTTCACTCTGTCCTGGGACTATCCTCCGTCCGTGGACATGTTTACAAAACTTCTACACCTTTGAAGATAGAAACCTGAAATTTTATATGTACATACATCTTTACTAGAAACTAACATAATTTTTACCTATCTCCTCCCCTCTAGAAGTTATAAACCCCTAAAACCCTAAAAATTACATTTTTCAACTACTTAGTGTGGTAGAACCATACGCATTTTCCAAATTTTACAAACGCAGAAAAGCAACGAGTTTCAACTTCTCACGGCATACTATCACTTGAACTTTAAAAAAAACAAAATTGCCGTTAAAATTTACCGTTACATAAGATCTGATTTCTTCAAATTTTTGATGTCGTTTTTCTTCTAGACCCTGGGTTGTGGGAACCTGAAACTTCAGCAGCTTTTAGGCACTGGCAAATAGTTCATTTCGTTGGAAGAACCTTTTCCATTTCCACCCCGTTTCAAGTTATCGCCTCTTGAAATTTGTAAAATTTGAATTTTTGGCGCCTTATATTTCCGAAACAGCAAGCTTTTCAAATTTTTATAAACGCAAAAACCTAACGGTAAATTATGTGACATTAAAAAATATTCGGATTTTAGATAACAGTAAATTTTAACAGCCATTTTGTTTTTTAAAAGTTTGGATGTAGTATGCCGCGATAGAAGAAGCAAGTCACTGCTTTTCTGCTTATAAAAAATTTGAAAAATACCTACGCTTTCACTGCAATAAAAAATTAAAAAATGACTTAGGGGATATAGGTTAAAAATTTTGTTCTAAAATTTCAAGGGTGTAGAAGTTTCGTAAACATGTCCACGGACGGACGGACGGATTTTTTGGGAAAAGTGCTGAAAAGCAGCAAAGTGGTTGCTCTTTTACAAGAAACTATTACAACCCATAAAAAAATTCATTACATGTAATCCCACTCACTAATATGAAATTAAAAACAATAGACTTTTTGAATACTTTTTCAAGTCAAACTTGATACACAAAAAAACTATGCTAAATAATAATCTGAAATAACAATCTGAATAAAGTTGGGTCAAACCAATCAAGAAGTGAAAATTCTGCTTTTAAATACAGTCTATGTATACCTATCAAACTATTAAAATTATTTTCATTCATATACAAAACTATTTTTAGGATTGCAAATAATTAGGATGGACGATTTATGCAGTCTTTGAAATAAAGCAAAAATTAATATAAAAAGGGGTTAAATGCTCGATTTTTAGCACTTTTCCAAAAAATTTTTTGAAAAAAGTGCTTATTAGTTTCACTCTGTCCGTCCGTCCGTCCGTCCGTCCGTCTGTCCGTGTGTCTGTTTACAAAACTTCTACAACTTTGAAGATAGAAAGCTGAAATTTAATACGTACATAGATCTTCACTAGAAACTTATTTCCGTAGAACAAAATTTTTACCTATCTCCCCCCCTCTAGAAGTTATACCCCCCCAAAACCCTAAAAATGGCCTTTTTTAAAAATTTGTTGCAAGGCAGTGGCTTGCTTCCCCTTGCGCGGTATACTATAGTTCAACTTAAGAAAAACAAAATGGCCGCTCAAATTTACCGTTATTTAAAGTCTTTTTTTTCCAAATTTTTGATGTCGTTTTTCTTCTAGACCCCAGCCTGTAGAAGCTTTAAATTTTAGGAGCTTTTAGATATTAATAAATAGTTCATTTTGTTAGAAGAAAATTTTTTTCCATCTCCACCCCCTCTCAAGTTATCACCTCTTGAAATTAGCAAAATTTGAATTTTTGACACCTTATATTTCCGAAACCGCAAGCTTTTCCAAATTTTTATGAACGCAAGAAGCTAACGGTAAATTCCATGAAATTAAAAAATATAATTATTTTTCTTAACTCACACAATTAACCCTTAAAATCGAGCATTATGTTAACCCCTTTTTATATTAATTTTT
Source organism: Condylostylus longicornis (assembly GCF_029603195.1). Taxonomy (NCBI): domain Eukaryota; kingdom Metazoa; phylum Arthropoda; class Insecta; order Diptera; family Dolichopodidae; genus Condylostylus; species Condylostylus longicornis. Next base: position 63,819 of record NW_026578225.1, on the reverse strand, counting down.
GCTTTATTTCAAAGACTGCATATATGCGTCATCCTAAATATATGCAATCCTAGAAATAGTTTTGTATATGAATGAAAACAATTTTAATAGTGTGATAGCTATACATAGACTGTATTTAAAAGCAGAATTTTCACTTGTTGAAGGGAAAAGTGCTACAATACAAACCATTGGTTTGACCCAACTTTATAAGGTTTAATTTTGAGTTAAGAAAAATAATTATATTTTTTAATGTCATGGAATTTACCGTTAGCTTTTTGGTTTAAAGAAATTTGAAAAAGCTTGCTGTTTCGGAAATATAAAGTATCAAAAATTCAAAAATTTTACAAGTTTCAAGAGGCGATTACTTGACAGGGGATGGAGATGGAAAAAAATTTTCTTTTACCAAAATGAACTATTTGTTAATGTGTAAATGCTCCTAAAATTTGAAGCTTCTACAGGCTGGGGTCTAGAAGAAAAGCGACATCAAAAATTTCAAAAAAAAGGACTTTAGATAACGGTAAATTTGAACGGCCATTTTGTTTTTCTAAAGTTTAACTATAGTATACCGCTAAAAAAAGCAAGCCACCGCCTTTCTGCGTTCGCAAAATTTCAAAAATGCTTATGGTTTCATTGCAAAAAATAGTTAAAAAAGGCCATTTTTATGGTTTTGGAGGGGTATAACTTTTAGAGGGGGGAAGATATGTAAAAATTTTGTTCTACGGAAATAAGTTTCTAGTAAAGATCTATGTACGTATTAAATTTCAGCTTTCTATCTTCAAGGGTGTAGAAGTTTTGTTAACAAAAAAAGTGTCCACGGACAGACGGACGGACGGACTGACGGACAGACTGACGGACGGACGGACGGACGGACAGAGTGAAACTAATAAGCACTTTTTTTCATAAATTTTTTGGAAAAGTGCTAAAAATAAAATATAAGCAAATATCTTCCATTTTGACATATTCCTGATGTTTGTGACACATAATGTGAAATTGTGAATTTGATTGAAGTTCTTCAATTAAATTCACATTTGATAATGTGAATTTAATTGAAGAACTTCTTGATGTTTAAACTAAATTTCATTAAATTTAAATTAAATTTAAACAGATTAAAAATCTACAATACAAAAATTATACAACTTAAAATTAATTATTTCCCACAGAAATAGACTAGTAAACAATTTTATGTATTTATAGAATTTATAATTTTCTCATGCTAACTTATGTATCACATACGTTTAAAATTTACTTGAAGGAAAATTAACAAACAAAATAAATGTAATTTAACTTCTACTAAAACATTGTGAGAAAGTTATGTATGTGAAAATATTTCCAATGAGCCCCTTGTTAAATTACATTTTGGTTGTTGCCACTTCACGAGGTTGGAATCTAGGAGAGTATTCATGGTGTTAATGCTTTTATATCGTCTATGTAAATAGTGTAAGTGTGCGGGAATTTAAATTAATCTCGATTTTTGCTACAAGGGCTCCTAATTCTTGAAATGTGAGTTTAGTATCAATAAAATGCCATTGAATTGACTGTTGTGATATAAAATGGCCCAATTTCTCGTTTGTACCGTTGTCACCGGAAATATGAGCCACATTTTCTCGTCTTGCAATAAATCGCTCTAATGCGGCATTAAAGGCCTCGCTTGATACGAATTTTCCCAGGATCCATGGCATGGGTAAGTCTTTCCCTCCATGAAGTGTTTTTGGTGTGTGTGGTCTATTATTAATGACGCCGAATGACTAGAACCTGGTATTACAATAAGATGTCTGGAATATTCGTTGTTATTTGCTCTTCGTTGTCTGCCTCCTACTCTTAATATACAATCTTTCAAAAATGGGTGAAGCTCTAGTATCTTGCTGTTCCCAAGCAGTAACTTGTTTTTTATTAGGCAGCTAATTTTTGTGTTATAGACAGTTTGTTCTAGTCCGATTATGGAAGAGCAATTTCCAATTCAGATGTTGTTAGTTGTCCAGTATTCTTCCTTTTTGGATTTTTTGGGTGGTCTGGGTTAGGATCAACAGGGTAGGCATTGACTGGTTGCTAACCCAATGTTGCAACTGTTGAATTCCTGGCCAAGTGCTTGCTTTACCTCCTAGTGGTGACCGCTGGTAACTGACTCTCGAACAACCGTTGGAGAGTAAGGCCGAAATTGCAAGTGCGTATGTCATCTTGAAGCAAGGCTAGCGACCTACTCCAGGATGTTAAACTAAATACAGCTCAAAGAAACAACAACGCCTCGGATAACAAGATTAGATCACATGGAAATGACCCGGCTCGAAAAAGGACTAGATTTGGAAACAATTTAAGAATAGCAACATGGAATATTATGTCATGGAATAAAAAAGAACAAGAAACACTCATCGAACTCAAGAAACACAAGATAGATATATGTCGAATATCAGAAACTAAAAGGAAAGGTAAAGGTTCTGTTGAATACGAAGATTTTGTCTTCCTGTACAGTGGTAAAGATAAAAATGAAAGGGCTCAGTCGGGTGTAGGAGTACTAATAAACAAAAAATTTGAAAACAGCATTTGGGATGTAAAATACGTAAATGATAGGTTGATAATGGTTACATTAAGCTATAACACTTGCAACTTACATATGATAAGTGCTTATGCACCAGATATAAATAAGCCTATAGAAGAGATCACTGAGTTCTACGACAAGCTACAAGAACTTATTGATACTATACCAGAAAGTGATAAACTCGTGATTATGGGAGATTTCAATGCAAGAATAGGGGACGAAATATTGAATGGTGTTAAAAATCGATTCAATGAAAGCGTTATAAATGAAAACGGAGAAAAACTGATCGAATTCTGCTCTCAAAACCTGTTAAGGTTAAATAATACATTTTTCCCACATAAACCCCAACATAAATATACATGGTCGAACACGAGGGGACATCAATCAACAATTGATTACATTATAACGAACCGATCAATATTGCCATCACAAATATTAGATGTTCGAACACTGACTTCGGCTAATGTAGGGTCCGATCATGGCCTTGTATTATGTAAAATCAGGGAAAACATACCACGTTCTAAACAGAGAAAACCAGAATATATCGAGAAACTTAACGCAGAGTCTTTAAATAACGACAGCACCAAACTACTTTATGAAAACAGGTTGCGCGATAAAATCTTGAACAGCCCAATAACAGAAGAAAGTAGCGTGGAGGATGCGTGGGAAAAACTATCTTCCAATATCATAGCAGCTGCTAGAGAAGCACTGGGAACAAGAAAAGTAAATATTCATGCAAATAATATAAGAACACCTTGGTTTACAACAGAAATTAAAATAATATGTGCCGAAAAGCGCAAAGCTTATTTGAAATACATGAGCTGTAAGTCTGCAGAAACATACAGAGAGTATAGGGTCGTAAGGAATAGGACCAATCAGAGGGTCAAGGAAATAAAAGAAGAACACTGGGCTTCATTCTCTGCTGATATGGAACATGACCTATACGGAGCTCAAAAGAAAGTATGGAGTATGCTAAGAAAACAGAAGAAACCTATTTCGGAACTGTTTCAGATAACAAATATAACTGAGGAAGCATGGATTAATCACTTCACACAGCTGTATAATTCCACAAGCATAAACAACCCTGAAGTCCTCGTGATGGAAAATGCAGAAACTAACTTCACGATTGATGAAAATGTAGTAACACTCAACATAAAAAAACTAAAAAATCGGAAGGCTCCCGGTCTTGATGAAATCACAAATGAGTTGCTAAAATATGGTGGGTCGAAACTATCATCTGAAATCTCAAAACTCTTCAATATAATATTAAAGCACGAACTGGTTCCTAATGGATGGAAGAATAGCATCACTATGCCCATTTTTAAAAAAGGTGATAAAGCTGATCCACAAAATTATAGGGGTATTTGTTTGCTAAGTGCTTTAGTTAAGCTTTTCACCAAAATTTTATCCCAAAATATCACAGAAACAGCGGGAATAAGCGAAGAACAACAAGGTTTTCGTACAAATAGATCGACCGTCGATGCTATATTTATTTTGAGCCAAATTCTTGAGAAAGCAATCGAATACAACCATCCAGCTTTTATGTGCTTTATCGATTTAGCAAAAGCATTCGACAAAATAAGGCTAAGTGAAGTGTTAAATATATTGGACGAAAAAGGCGTACATCCCAAGGTAATAAGTGTCATTAGAGATTTAAATACTGGAAACTTGACAAAACTAAAAATAAACAAAAAATTAACGGTGGATGGTAAAACGGTATAAGGCAAGGAGACTCTCTAAGTCCTACTTTATTTAACCTAATAATGGATAAAATCATAGACAGAGTCACAAAAGTAGATGCCGGATATACGATGGGCGCACATGTAATAAAGATATTATGTTACGCAGATGACGCTGTTATTATGGGAGAGAATGAGGACGATGTCCAAAGACTCCTATTCGCCTTTACCAACGCAGCAGAGTCCTTTAATATGCAGATTGCTACAGAAAAAACAAAGTGTTTGACAGTATCTAAAACACCATTAAGGTGCAAACTGGTAGTCCATGATAAACCGATTGAGCAAGTGATGTGCTTTAAGTATCTTGGCGTCAACATCACATCATGCAGAGATTTAAGGACTGAAATCAAAGGTCAAGCAAACAAAGCATCGTTAATCTCTGGATGCCTGCGCGATACTGTTTGGAAAAATAAGTACTTGAGCACAGCTGGCAAGGTTAAAATATATAAAGCCTGTATGAGACCCGTTCTAACTTATGCTCTAGAATGCCGAGCAGACACCTCAACAACCAAGCAGCTACTTAGAACTACAGAAATGAGGACTCTGAGGCAAATAACTGGTAAAACCCTCAGAGACCGAATAAGAAGTGCCGACATCAGAAAACAATGTGACGTGCAAGATGTAGTTCGATGGACGAGACGGAGAAAACGTGGTTGGAGAGAACACGTAGAAAGAATGGACGAAAATAGACTTGCAAAGATCGCCTATAACAACATTCCACAGGGTCGCCGCCTCCCTGGACGCCCTCCAAAAAGGTGGCGAGAATGCTGGACGAGCCAATCTCAAGAAGGCGCTGTTTAGAACAGGACGTAGTCCTATAAAAAGAAGAAGAAGAAGAAGAAGGATTTTTTGCTTTTTTACAAAATCTTTGACAGAAGGCGATAGTTCTTTGTAGCTTTGGCAATGATGAAAATCTTTCAATAGAAAGAGTTTTGATTGGTATTCTTGTTGACGTAAGGGAACTAATTTTTAACTCCAACTGTGTTGGTTGAAGTGCCTCATCTGTCACATTTATTGTATCATTATGTAAAAATTCTGGTTCTGACCACTACAATTTGTTTTCAATCATTTGTTTCGGGCAGATCCCTCTTGACGCCAAGTCATCTGGATTCGTATTAACATAATTCCAAATAATCTTCCTTTGTGATTTTTCGATGATTTTAACGCGTTTGGCAACGAAGATTTTCCACTTACTTGGGTTTTCCTGGAGCCAGGAATATGCTACTTGGGAATCATTCTAACATATAGTTTTATATTTGCTATTTCTAAATCATCTGCAACCTAATTAAGCAGTTTCATTAGTAATTCTGCTCCTTTTAGTTCTAGTCTCGATATTGAAAGTTTTTGCGAAGACGATGCTAACTTTGTTTTGGCGGTGATTAATGTTGGTTTATAACTGTTTTGGTGCAGTCCTGAGTATACTACTCCAGCATATGCTCTACATGAAGCGTCACAGAACTCATAAAGTTCAAGTGGTTTGCTTGAAGTGTAGAAAAGCTACCTTTAAACTCTTACCTGGTCTGTAAATTGCAATTGATTGCGATTATCATATAGACGTGACGGTAATAGCTCATCCCAATCAATATTTTTGTTCCATATGTCTTAAAAAATCATTTTTGCGGTTAATACAACTGGTGCTACCCAACCAAGTGGGTCGAAAATTCTAGACATTTCGGAGAGTACAACCCTTTTTGTGATATATTTTGGTTTGTTCGGCAAGTCGATTATTATTTTAAATTCGTCCTCTTTTGGGTTCCATCGTATTCCTAATATTTTACGTGGTTCTGGCTGTGTATTTCTCATTTCAACGCATTTTGTCGGTATTGTATTGATTACAAGTTATGGATTGTTACCTGCCCATTTGTGAAGTCTAAAGCCATTGCTTTTTAGAATGTTTACAAGTTGTAGTTTGCCTTGTACGGCTTGTTCAACAGTACCGCTACCTGACATTACATAATCTACATACATATCGGTTCGTAAGATTTTGGCTCCCACTGGAATCATATTTTGTTCATCTGTGCTTAGTTTTCATTGCTAAATATGCAGCTGCAGCTGTTCCGTAGATAACTGCGTTTAACGAATACTCTTGAATAGGATCATTAGGTGAATACCTCCAGACAATTTTTTGCATATTCCTGTCTTCGTCACTGATTATCTGGCAAAACATTTTTTCAATGTCTGATGTATAAACCTATTGGTGTTTTTTTCATCCGGTTATAACAGAAATTAAATTTCATTGAAATTGAGGGCCTGTCCTAATGACATCATTGATATTTATGTTGTCTTGCGACTTACTGGATCCAATACAACAGGCAGTTTCGTAGTTGTGCTTTCTTCTTTTATAACTGCATAATGTGGTAAAAAGTATGATTTATCTAGATTGCATATTTTACTTATTTTCATATGACCAAGGTTCTCATATTCTCGCATAAATGCTCCGTAGCTTTCGGCAAGTTTCTTATTTCTTGCGAACTGTTTTTCCATATTAATTAGGAGTTTTTCCTGCTCCAGGACCAGTTGTCCAAAGACTTTTTGCTCAGCTATTGGATGGTATGATTGTCCTTTTATTATTCCACTAAGCAATATTTCACCAATGATATGTGATCCTAATATGAGATAAAGTTTTGCTGATTTTTTTGGTGATTAGTCAAGCATTCCAAAACGTAAGCTGTGGTGGTAACCAAAAATTCTTTACATTACTTCGATGTAATTGTTATGCTCACACTATTCTTTACAGAGCTTATTTTTTCTGCACCAATTTCAGTTATTATGACATCACCTTTTGTTCTTTTGAGTTGTAATTGAATTGCAATTTCCTTTGTTATAAAGGCCGACTGCAGCCCTTGGTCTGTTAGGGCTCGCAATGGTTATTTTTAAAGCATACATTTGCTGTAGGTAATAAAACATGAGTAATACTCATATCTTTGAATTTTTGACATGAGTGCATTTTGTGTTGCTTTTTACAAATTGGACATTCTTTTGCCTTCATCACGCTGTGATACATTTAGTTGCTTCGATTTTCATGTTTTGGTTTTGTTGCCGGAGCCCCAAAAGTTTCTAACGGCTGAAACCTTGTTTCCTGAAACTGTAACATAGCTGTCAATTCTGGCATTTTCTTGGGGTTTACCTGTTGTTTGTAGAGCCTTGAAGCTTCCTTATCAATATTTTGTAAAATTAGAAAACTAAGTATAGAGCCCCAGGAATCTGTTTCAATGCCAAGGTTTTTTATAGCACAAAGGCATTCTTTTGTAGGGTCCAACAGGTTTTTTAATCCAACCGATGTTTCGTTGTTTAAGTGAAGAAGAAATAGCAGCTTGTTCATGTATGTTCAGAACAGTATTCTTGTGTTGTTTTACCTGGCTGTTATTTATTCCCATGCAGTAACGTAATTTTCGTTGGCTACTGGGAGATGTTTTATAAAGTTCATTGGCTCTGGCGGCAGTAGACTTTTGAGGTAATGAAATTTTTGAACATTATCCAATTGGCTATTTGAATGTATAAGCGAATTAAATAGTTTAAAAAAGCTAATCCATGAGTCATACTAGCCATTGAACGTTAGTATGTTAATTTGCGGTAGTTTTACTTGGTTTTCTTGTGCTCTTGTAAACTCACCAGATTGAATTTGCTTCTGCATATGTTCCCTTATTCTCGCAAGAATTTCCTTTTATTTCTCTTCCACTTTTTCGAAATGCTCATCTTTTATGTATTCTGATTCTTGTTCATTTGCGGCATGAGAAATGAAGTCATCATTTGTTGTAAAGATATCTTTCCAATATGTGGTCAATGTTTCAAGATACTGAACACATGCTGTGACAGAGTCCTTTTGTTGCATGCATTCCTCCACCTTATTGACAACTCGGTAAAACGTTTTTATTTTATTGTGCTGCTTTTTGTAACGCTGCTGTTGCTCTAAGTCCATTATATCATTACAGTTTAACTCAGCTTCGTCACTATTGTTCTCTTTTAAATCGCCGTCCATTTCATTGTCTACGTCGGCTTGCTTTTCAACTTTGGAGCTTTTAAGTTGGCCTGCGCTTTGAACTGGTATCGTACTTGTGAGTGTGTTGTAGGTTCTCCTTTAGTTGCGTCATCTTGTTGTAGTATTCAGTTTTGAAATATGCGTGATCAGTGTTCGAATTCCAAAACTCTTTTATTATCAAGTCGTTTATATTAAACTATTTCCATAGTTTGTTGAGTTTATCTAGCATAGTGGCTAGATATTCTGCTGTCTTTCTGGAAGCTGAATCTTTCTTGAAGTTGATCAAAAACTTCTCCATGTCCTAACTCCCTTCGTTTGGCAACAGTTTCATCCAGATTTAGATTTTGTGACATTTTTTTTGTATTTTTTAGTTGATCCCCAAAAATGTCAGATAGTTTAATTAAAAAACTTCTTGTTGCTTGGTTTGAAGTTAATTAATTTATTTATTAAAAATATGACCTATTTATACAAAAATTATACTACTTAAATTAATTATTTTCGTTAACTAATTATAATGGTTGCAAATACATGTGCGTTAATATTAAGTTTTGACATTTAGAATTTTAGCAACTTTGGTAATTTATTTAAATGGGAAAATAAAAATAAGAAATTTAGAATTCAGAATAGTTCTTGTTACGCAACATAATGTTATATCCATACCAGTCGTAAGAAATACGACAAGTTATTAACGTCTAATTATGAGTTAATTAAGATTTTAAAAATTCCGATTTCGTTTTGTTATTTTAACATTTTCTTGAGTTACGTAACATGTCAACGTATTTTAAAAAATATGAACTTAGTAGAGCTTAAGAAATGTCTGAGTCAACATATTCTTGTGATGTAATTTTATATTGAATTCTTGAAATTATATATTATAACAGATTATATTTCTTCGGAATTAAAAGTATTAATAAAACTTTGGTGATAAATTTTTATTTATATATCAAAATAATTAATAAATATAATTTTTATTTATATAATATCAAAATAAAATATTGTCCTAAAATTAAACTCATATAAACGTTCAGATCTAAACTACCTTAAAACACTAAAATTCTACAAGATCAGCTTTAAAATATGGCCCCATCTATAAAATCAACATAAAAACTAAAATATTCACACATTTTGTAGCTGCAAAAATCAAAATTTCAATGTTAAAAAAAATTCATTTGTTAATAAATATTTGTGAATTTTCATTTTACCTGGTTGTTCTTTTACTAATAAATGCCATCACTCCTGGGTGCATATTTCAACCTAGGAGTACACATGTAGTGTTTAAGGTGTTAAAACTAATTTTTAGGAATGTTTTTTATTCTGTCGCTGCCGTTTGTTCCATATGCGGTCTCTTAAATTTTTTTAATTTTTATTTGCATCACTTTAGCTTTTATTAACATCACAGCTTTTAACCAAAATATTGTGTTTTAACTCCACCAGAATATCTTTTGTGCATTATTGAAAATCCTAAGTAAGATCTCACTTGCAGAGGAAATAACATATAAAAAGGAGACGAAAAAATAACATGCAGAAAGACGAAAAAGCAAACGAAAAAAAAGTGCGAAAAAAAAGTGCCAATTCTCATATGTACAATTCAATGGAAATACATATAATATCGTAATCCTTGCGAATAAAATGTATACCAATTTTCTGCACAACTTATTACGAGTAATATTCGCTTTATTTTCATATTCTCATAAGCTGATAAGCCTAAGGTTTACTACGCAGTTTACTAATTGTTCTTAACATTGTTATTAATTATTATATTAATTTTAAGGAAGTTATGCATTTTCTGCAAACTAAATTAAAACATCAAAGATTTTAGTGGATGTATCACGAAATGAATACTCAAAGAAGAGAACAGGATGAAATATTTCAGCTATTGTTTTTATTTATGAGCTTAAATTGCAAAAATAGTACGGTCTTAATTACATAGATTTACATTTAGTAAGTAGTTTTGTTTTAAAATTTAAATGCATGTTCATGTCAAGTTATTACCTATTCATTGACTTCAATCCTCGGTCGAAAAAAATTCACTATGGTTTCCTGGTCTGCGTCTGAATCCCAGAGGTTTGGGAAAATAAAAATCCTAGCTAAGTTAATAGTCATATATCTTGTAACTACATATGAAATGTCCAATATTAAGAATATAAATGCGGTAACGATATCTACCAAAGTGTCGGCAGAGATCATGGCTGTCGGCGAGGGCTTGACTCAATATTCAAGAGGTAGGGGTAAAACCGATTACTTAGCGAAATTAATGAACCCACAAGAGGTCAATGGTTGAAAGGTGTTCCCTAACGTCTTCCCTAATGGGGGAAGCTAGAAGGAAAACTAGGTTATATGAAAGAAAGCCTGAAGTTGACAACAAAAGTAAATCCAATGAAAGTAAAAAAAACTTGTTAAACATTGTGTAAAATTTGTGTAAAAAACTGAAAAAGAGATCTGCAAACACAAGGCAGAAAATCTAAGATTATTGGGCAGTTTCAAATGGTCAATTCCTCTATTTCGCACTATTCTTTTAACTTCGGACCACGCCTTGCCGGTTTGCTCACATTCTGCCTTAACGTTTCTTCTCCAAGTTGTTCTTGGCCTGCCAATACTTCTTTTCCCTTGTGATACTGTTGGTCGCCTCAAAACGTGGCCTTTACATCTCCACTTTCTTTTCCTTATCTGGACCCAGACTGATTCTTGTTTTGTTGTCACTCCTGTGCCAAAAGATGCGACATATAATTCTGAGGTACTTGCTTAGAAACACTTATAATTTTTATTTGTTGCGTTTTGATACAAGTCATGTCTCACTCCCGTAGCGCATCACATGCTTTAGGCATTCAAATTTTGGTTCCTCTTACTATTTGTGTCGTTCTCCATACCGGCCACATCCTTAAAGATGCACTCCCAGCCTTATATATTGTGGTCTTTATATCGTTATTTGCACTTCCATCAATTGCTAGCACACTACCCAAGTACTCAGATTTTGCTACCTCCTCAATTTGGGTATTTTGTAAGTAACATTGGTATCTGATTTGTAGCATTTATTTTCATGTATTTTGTATTATACTTATGCTGAGACCAAAGGTTTTTGCCTTTATTCTCAGCTCGTTGATGGTTATTCGCATTTTTACCGACCGTATTGTGTATACAATAGGTAGGTTATGTGATGGCAACAAATTTTGCATATCGAGTTTTCGGTGGGAATGCACTTCTCCATAGCAGGGAAGTGTAAATAAACTATTTTTAGCAACCTGTCGATCTGTGTGTCCACACGCGTATCTCAAGTTCTGCTGAACCGATTTTGATGAAATTTTATATGTAAGTTTATTTCCACCATGGCACGGATTGATCAATCTAAGATATTTGGGATATATCAGGCCTCGGGAACTGCACTTTTTTAGCGGGCTTGTTTTACATTTTTGAACATTTTGAAGAAAATATTCAACTGATTTTTTTAAAATTTCATATATAAGCTTTGCTCGCCCGTTCGCAAAAATTCCTAACTTTTGGAAGAAATCAGACATCAGCAACTGAACGTTTACTACGGGCCAAATATACATTTTTGTGTATATAAAGAGAAATAATCAACCGATTTCATTGAAATTTAATATTTAAATTCTTCGTATTGAAACAATGAACATATAAATTTTTTGGAATTTTGAAATTTCTCCAAAACTGATCTGCGGGCCGATTTTACTTTTTTCACCATATCTACGGAACGAATTGATGGAATTTCTTGAAATTTGATATTTGAGTTCTGGTTGTTACCTAAACTAACTGGCGAGCATTTCAGGGAATTCGGGTAGCACAAAACGAAACTCTACTAAGAGCCAAATTTACATTTTTCTAGGTATGTTAACTATAAGCTTACTAATGTCCTAAAAATTGGAAAGAAGTATTTAGCAGATATTTAGTCGGAAATGTGCTGACCACATTAGATTTTTTTTTCGTTATTGTCTTATAAGATATTTAGTACATTTGATTATATGTAGCTTAAATTCAAAATGTAGAATTCAATTCTTAGAAAGTATTTGTTCATACTATTTCAATATGTACAAAGTGCTTTATTTCAGAAAAATATAATGTATTTCTTTTTTACAATTCAAAATGATACAATTATTTTAAACATAATTTGTTTAATTAGCAAGACAGAGCTTTTTGGTCTCATACATAGTTTAACTACAAAACAAAAACTACAAACTATTTAACTACGCATAAACACCGAAAAATCAAACACGCTATTTCCAAGAGAGTATTATATATAATATATAACACTCTCTTATATTATATATGTGCATACAATTTCTCACATTCGTTTTTAAAACAAATCTATTAAAAAGCCAACCAAAAAAAGAAAAATAAGAAGAGAACAATTAAAAAAATAGTTTAGAAAATAGTTAGCTTAATAATAGATAAAGCTTAATTCGAATTTAAATGCTAACGGCAATTCATTTAAGGACTTCAGACATGCACAAAGACAATTCAGTTTCTGCCTTCCGGTTTTAAATAGACTCAGATAATAATTCAATTTACTTCTTGTATTGTAAATATGTACGTCTATGCTTCTATGTAAAACAAAATTATCTTTACTTTGATTACCTGTCATTTTGAAGGCCAAAAAGTATATTTCTCTTCTACAAATAAAATCCCAACTAAGATATTTCGGCGAATAAAGATTCTCTGTGTGAATTACTTTATATGCACTACATTGATTTTTGATTGCAATACGGTTACTCACGGCTTTTGCAAATTACTCAACGCCGTTCTATACCACATTGCGCTGAAATACATATTTTGAAATAAATATATGACGAAAATACTATGTACAATGATTTTCTAGTCCGCCTAAGTTTCATACGTTCGGAATCATTTACGTAGATCTTAGATAAATCCGGTCCCAAAATGGAGCATCGCAGTAGTGTTCGCGTTTTTTTCGAAGCCATATTGCTTGCGATATAACAGATCATTCTTAGTAAGGAATTTCGTTAACCTATTCTTTATGATTTTTTTCAAATATCTTAGAAAAATCAATCAATACCAAAATGGGCCTATAATTAGTTGGGTCACACATATTTCCCACCTTATGTATGGGAGAAACAATAGTCACCTTTAAAAATTCAGGAAAAGTATAAGTCCCAAATGAAACATTAATAAATTTCACTATAATTGGAATAAGCCTATCAGCAAATTTCTGTATGAACCTAGGAGATATTCCATCATACCCAGTTGCCGAATTTGGTCTCAGCCACAGTATTGGAGTCTTCGCTTTCTCAGTAGTAGTTTGACCAAGCCCAAATTAGTGATTGATATTGCACGTAAACCCGTTGAAAAAAGTATAATCAATAGCACCTGAGATATCCAACCCGTCGGTGACGTTAACAAAAAATTCGTTCACGTGGTCAGAAATAACCTATCCTTCAACAAAGGTTTCACCATTATATTGCAACACCGTTATTTGATTTTGTCACCATTGTCTACTATCGGGTTTTTGGCTACTTCCGCACTAAACTATTAAATCTTGGTACCTAAAAGGAGTACTTTAACTTTATTCTTAAAAAAACTATATATCTCAGCGATATGTGAATCACCCAGATATTTTCTTTTATATTTTAAGAAAGAATTCCGAATCCTATTCATTCTAAGAATTTCATCGTCTATCTATTCATTGCTTTTACTTGTGTAATTCATTGCCATAGTAACCATATATTTTTTAACCAAAAGCGAAAGATTATGAACAAAAGTATTAAAACTTACAAAGGAACCAATATCCTGCCAAAATAAATCCCAAGAAAGCCTGTCATGATCTAAAACAGTTCTTACACTATCCTTAATCTCCCTCATCAGATTTGCTACTAATTTATTACTACAGTTTACTATTAATTAGAATACATTGGTGGTTACATAAATATATGTCAGTTAAAGGCATATCGTATTCATATTTAAAATGATCTGTAAAGAATTATTATATAGGATAAACTATTATAAAACTATTACTAAGTAATGCGTTAGTATAATTAACTACCTCTTTGTTCTTTTTGTCCAGCAAGTTTATGTTAAAATCACCTAAAATCCATGAATTATCGATCATGGTTTTCCATTATTTATCCCTCTCATTGATGGAAAAATCCAAAATACTGTAGTGCGACCTTATAAAGATACAACATTTATGTCACAGCCATATTTTTACTTGAGTCATAAAATTCGTTTTCAAAAACGATAGTAGAAGTTAGTATAGTTCAAAAAAAGTTACTTAGTTCAAAAAAAATAGTAGAAGTGACTGTCACTTACAAAAATTGGAACACTCCCATGAGAATTCTGCTTGTTGGAATAATGAGCTCTACATCCCCGAATATTATACCTACTAATAAATATTTCTGTAAGAACAATAATATCTATTTTCGTGTTAAAAGAATTTACTAGCTCCTCCAGATCGTATATTTTGTTTCTAATACTTTGAATATTTAAATAATATTGAGTTTGTTTCTATATTGCGATACAACATTACTGCTAAGTACTGCAGGGGAACTAATATTTAGACTATTTTTAACATCAGTCATTGCACTTGAGAGTAAACACATTTATAAAAAGAAATTTGTTTTATAATCTCAATTAAAAAGAAGATTTTTATTTCATTCATACTTTAATCAAACCAAGATCATCTCAGTTGCATTAGAACGCGTGAAGCGGATACTATTAAAAATCGAGTTTGTAAATATTAATAGGCAGGTAATTAAAAAAGAATAAAATAAAATTATTGAGAATAATATTAGTAATAAATGAGAATTCAAGTGTAAAATTATACGTAAGTTTAAAAAATATCAAATCAAAAATTTATATTAACAGCCTTATTAAAAAATAAAAATTCCACATAAGAACATAAAAAATTTAAATAGTGGGATAACAAAAAGCTATACCTAAATGTGTCAAATCGATGTGATGTTCAATTGCGTGCAAAAATATATTAGATTTTATAATTTTTATATTTTTCGTAATTGCAATAATATGATTCTGATTTATTATTTTTTCAATATATGATTAAATTAAATTTTAATTTTAAAAATATTGAAAAACGTATTAAAAAAATGTAATATAAAAGATAATAAAAAGTAACAATATAGTTGAAAGTTTGTATACTTAAATAAATTTTAAAAAAAGAAAATTTTTTTTTATAGTATCACAAATTAAGAATTGCTGTCTTTGATCCAAAGAAATTTAAAATGTTGCGTAATTTTAATGTTTTTAGCTTCATGATATAACTTTGCCTGCATTAGTGTAAGATGGTGACAAAGGGTTATTTCCTTATTATTTGTATTAGTCAAATTTAATTCAGCTCTAGACAAGTAACTACGAGTGCATTCTTTATTCATCAATTCCTTTTTTGCGGACTCCGAATTAAATTTTATTATAAATAAGTATTCTACCATGCATTTTCAGAAACCTGATTCTGTTTGATGGTAACAACGTCAACTAAATCACTTTGATCTACATTAGCACCTTTTTTTGTGTTATTTGCATTATAGTATCCTTCCGGTTGTGTAGATGCGGCAAACTGGCTAATACCACAATGGATTTAACATTATATTTTGTTGTTTTATCAAGTAAATACTATAAATTATTCATGGCTCTGCCATGGGTGCCCGTGTTTCCCGCACTACTCGTGGGACCACAATGAATAATGAAACAAAAAGCAACGACACAAACAACAATAACGATAGCAAGAACAACAACGACAACGACGGTAAATAGAACAATAGAGACAACAAACACAGGAAGAACAACAAAGACAACAATGAAGTGGCCGGTAATACTATGATCGGTGCTCCAGGGTCTTTGAAACCAGAGCTCATTTCGACCGACGCAGGGGAGAGCTTTTCTCACGCCAGTGGAAGATGCAGCAGCAACTGCGGTGTAAACTGATAATTAGGATCCTATGGAACCTCTTATCCAGGAAGTCAAATAGTAAATGAAGAAGTTGGGGGATCACGGGAAAGGAACATCATTTCTCTGGTGCCTCCGAAAGACATGTCACGGCATACATCAAGGATCGTATGTCTCCAGAAGAAGGCGTGAATACGAAAAGAAAAGGTTTTAAAAGCTGTGGGTCTGTGAAACGGTTGTTACAACTAACCATCCCAAAAAGAGGGAAAGGTCGAAGAGTACCATTCCTGGTGCAGGACCTTCAATAGAGAGGTCGATGGAGGTCAATGCTGAGAAAAAGGTCTCTGGGAATGTTTCTGAACAGAGTCCAAAAAAGACCTCTAACCGGGGTGCAGTGGACAGCGTTTTGGTGTATGCTCATCCTATCTCCCGGGTGACTGAGCGAATCCAGACGAACAGTTGAAGGACTTACTAAGCTTCTGCGAAAGGAAGAACTTCTAGCTGATAATAGGAAGTGATGCCAATGCCCACCGTAAGAAAACAGTAATATAAATAAAAGAGATGATTGCCTACTTGAATTTATATTTATTAATAAATTAACAATTATGAATGAGGACGATAGGCCGACATTCATGAATGCAATTAGGGAAGAGGTTGCTGACATCACCATTTGCATTAAGTTTATCAATAATAGATTCGATGGGTGGCATGTTTCTAATGAGACATCCATGTCCGATCATAGACAGATCAGGCTTGATATTATGGTCTCCAGGGGCCTGGCAGAAAAAATGTATCGAATGCCTCAGTCCACAGATTGGAGTCAATTCGAAACGCTTCTCATAGAAGGCAACCCTATCGTCCATTCCTGCTTCTGTCAGAACAAGGATGGATATTGGACTGTTCATCGGGGCCTTGAAGACGGCTTTTACTAATGCCTATTATGGAAGCTACCCGGCCAAGCCAAGGCGGAGCGATACCAGGTGCCCATGGCGAAATGAGGAGCTTTCAAGGCTTAAATAAAGGACCAGAAAGCGCTCCAATAAGGCCGAGACACCGGATTCATGGGGGAGTGTGAAAGCACACTTACGATATACAATAGGGAAATATGAAAAGCGAAAAGAACCTCATGTAAAAGTATGCACCCTATGAGGGCGCCTGATGGGTCCATTGCCGAGAACGGAAAGCAGACATTGGAGCTGATAGCCTCACCGCACTTTTCTGGACTCAAAAGTTCTTCGGAGTCACTCGAATGCGGTCATTGAACCAAGGGTATCTTAGTCCAGGAGAGATGATTTGCAACGGTTCCGTAGCATCTTCACAATGGGTAAGATTAGGTGGGCTGTTTTCTTTCAAGACCTTTATACTCTGTGTTTTTGCAACCTGGTTTCCAATATATAGCTAGAGCGGTGTTGGAAATTTTTCGTGCCAGCTATGGATGGGATTACATCTCCCAGGCTGGTCAAGTGAGGGTGGCCAAGGTGACGGATATTCTGAAGGCAGGCAAGCGACCAATCAACCACCCAAAGTCTTTTGTTTCATCACATTACCCCGCAATGGAAAAGATGGTTGTTAGGTTTATAAGGGACTACTCACTGGGAGCCAATCCCTTGCATGAGTTTTCGTAAGCCTATCAATTAGGAAAGCTTTCTACGCTCGCTCTGCAGGGTCTAGTAGGGATCCTCAAGAACTCACTGAACGTGCGAGAGGTGGCAGTTGGCAGCTTTCTTGATATTGAGGGTGCTTTTGATAACACCCCATATCATGTCATCTGCGAGTCGTTGCACAAACGCCGGATTGATGCGCCCATAGTTGGTCGGATGTTACAGACGCAAAAGTAGGGATATTGAACGTACTGGTTACTCTAGGGCTCTCTTGGAATACCCACATATAGTTATCGGGAGGGCCCTATGGGCATAAAAGAGCTTCATCGGTGGAACTAGGTGCATCAGTCCTAGGACGGCACTGTGGCTTTATACGGCCCTTGTAGGTCAACAAGTACGTGTGCGGGCCAAGCTAGAAAAGCTTCCAAGGTTGGCATAGTTGGCAATGACCGGGGCTACACGGACGGCTCCCATTGGAGGTAATGATTCCGTTGCCACCATTGCATCTCCATATACTGAAGGAAGCTCGGCTAATGAGTTGCCGACTTTTCTCTGGCGAAAACGAGTCGGAGCGAAAATTGGCTACAGGACTCACAGAGATTGTGCGCCCGGTATTTCAGGCCGAAATACATGCAATAGAGATCTGTCTGAGAGTCAGTTTGGAAAGAGGGTGTAAAAACCGTACCATTTATATGTTTTCAGACAGTAAAACAGCATTGCTGGCGCTTTAGACGACCCATGTTACATCCAGGCTGATCTGAAGCTGCCTTACTGCCTTACTAACTTACTGACGCGAAAGCGACCTGGGCTGACTTTGAGCTGCCGCTGCCTTTCCTTTTTTAAAAATACGATTTTCACAAAAAATACCCTGTTTGGAAATCTTTTATTTTCATTGAAGTTCTAATTGTAGCGTCCTTTATTTTTGGTATTTAAAATTTTTTGTGTAGTCTGATGTAGGACAAATAAAACAATGTTCTTTTAACATTTTACCAACGTTTCGATTTAATTTTAAATCTTCATCAGGGCAAAAAAAATAATTTTATATGAAAATAATGCTTTTACAATATGTCATACATTTCTTATATGTATATTTACATTAAGTTATTGAACAAATTTTATTTGATTTTAATATAATTTAGTAACTCAATAGCTCTCATAAATGAATTTAATAAAATTCTTAAAAATCGTCAGTTAATCTTTTTTAATAAATAACATATAAATAAATAAATAAAATAAATTAACACAAATTGTAAATGGAACAAAAACTATTGATTCATTTTGTCTTCTTTATCTTTAAGTTTTTTGTAAAGTTTGCGTACTACGTTCTTGTTATAGAATATGAATTTGTTATTTTGCATATATGGTTTAAAGAAAAAACAAAATAACAAATTAATTTTCTATAACAAAAACGCAGTACGCAAACTTTACACAAAACTTAAATATGAAGAAGATAAAATGAATCAATCACGCTTAATATATAAAATAAATTTCCAAGAGTTTGAAGCGTGCTATGTAGGACAAACAATACAATATCTTAAAAATAGACTAAATCAACATAAATAAACCTTTTATATTCCTCTTATATTCCTCTTATACCTACTTATGTTTATACAAATTTTAGGCGCCAAAAGTGATAAAGTGAAAGTATTTTATTTCTTATTTAAATTTTTAAAAAATTTTTTTGAATAATTGTCAAGTGTATAACAATATTTATTAATTATTAATACTTTGTTTTTTAGCACTTTTCCAAAAAATTTTTTGAAAAAAGTGCTTATTAGTTTCACTCTGTCCGTCCGTCCGTCCGTCCGTCCGTGGACACTTTTTTTGTTTACAAAACTTCTACACCCTTTAAGATAGAAAGCTGAAATTTCATACGTACATAGATCTTTACTAGAAACTTATTTTCGTAGAACAAAATTTTTACCTATCTCCCCCCCTCTAAAAGTCATACCCCCCCAAAACCCTAAAAATGGCCTTTTTTAAATATTTGTTGCAATGAAACCATAAGCATTTTTGAATAAGCAGTGGCTTGCTTCCCCTAGCGCGATATACTATAGTTAAACTTTAGAAAAACAAAATGGCCGTTCAAATGTACCGTTATCAAAAGTCCTTTTTTTCCAAATTTTTGATGTCATTTTTCTTCTAGACCCCAGCCTGTAGAAGCTTGAAATTTTAGGAGCTTTTAGACATTAACAAATAGTTCATTTCGTTAGAAGAAAATTTTTTTCCTTCTCCACCCCCTCTCAAGTTATCACCTCTTGAAATTCGTAAAATTTGAATTTTTGACACCTTATATTTCCGAAACCGCAAGCTTTTCCAAATTTTTATAAACGCAAAAAGCTAACGGTAAATTCCATGAAATTAAAAAATATAATTATTTTTGTTAACTCACACAATTAACCCTTAAAATCAAGCATTATGTTAACCCCTTTTTATATTAATTTTTGCTTTATTTCAAACACTGCATATATGCGTCATCCTAAATATATGCAATTCTAGAAATAGTTTGGTATATGAATGAAAATAATTTTAATAGTTTGATAGGTATACATAGACTGTATTTGAAAGCAGAATTTTCACTTTTTAAAGGGAAAAGTGCTACAATACAAACCATTGGTTTGACCCAACTTTATTTAATTTAAATTACCTAATTACACAAATATTCAATTCACACTTTCAATAAGAGCCTCCTTTTTTCTCCCAATCTTAATTTTTTTTCTTTAACAAATTTACAGCGATACAATTCTCTCCATCAATGTAACAATTTGTTCTGCTGAGTTGCTCAATATGGCTATGTCAGCCGCATTCTCCATACTCTGGAGTCTCTTCCTCGCATTCTCCATACTCTGGCTATTTCTTTTATGCACTTGTCGAGCACAGAGATGAATAGTAGTGAGAGGCAGGGGACATCCTTGTCTGTTCTGCTGGTTGTTATTGAAACACTGAGTCTACCGTTACGCAACACTACTGTTTCTGCGTTTTCGTATAAAGACCATATGAACGTCGCGTACAACGGGCTGTTTCATTCTACTGATGGATGATGAGTCTAATGTTTCCTATGTTCTGTGTACCCCCGACCTTGCGGAAAGTTTGCTTATTCTTTTCTGATTGACGCATCCATTTTTCCCACTATTCTCGGATATACCATTAGTGCCAGAATTTTTATAACGCTGTTTAGTGTTGTAATTTCTCTCCCGCTTTTGCATTGCGTCAGATCTCCCTTCTTGGGTATTTATAATAGCTATATAATTATTCCAATCTTCCAATAACTTGCCATGTTTTCTTCGTGCCATATCTTTTCTAGTATTGATCTGCGTTCAGTCGCAGATGAGACCTCTCCAGCCTTTAATAGTTCAGCCGGTATGCCCTATTTGTCTTTAATTTTCTTATGGCCACAATTATTTCTCTTAATGTTCAGGGGCCCTGACTGATTGCGGCGTCTTCTCTAAAATTTATGCTTCTTCTTCTATGTTTGCTTCTTAACTCTTAGTTTCTGCGAAGTCCATCTTTTCAGTTGTTCTTCAATGAAGGTCATTATCGAGCCCTTCTAGTTTGCACTGGTATTTTTGTGAGACTGTTCTTTTTTAATAACACATTAAATTTCTAATATACTGCGCGTGCATCACCTCGCTCAGCAGCTTCTTGGGCCTCTTTTGCCATGCTATTATAGAATTTTCTTTTATGTTTTCTGGCGATCTTCTTAATTCTTTTACAAACATCTTTATACCGGCCCTTAGAAACCTTGCTTATCATTCTTTTATTGCAGTCCATGTTTCACCCGTAATCGATTCTTTCTTCTCTAGTGTTATGGTACCCAATACCTCTCCTCTGTCTCGCGCGGTATGCGCCTTGTATATGTTTGTGTGACATATCCCGTTGCTTGCTGATCGCCTGCTGAATCTTTGATACAAAGTCTACCTTCGTATCCACTGATTGAAATTTTTGCACATATTTTTGCTTTTTTCTGGAATTCCCAACGGGAGTCTCCTCACATCCAGCATTGGTTTTATCCATCTTTAATTAACATAAATGTGGTCTATTTTATTTTCAGTTTTAGAGTCAGGGAAAACCCAGATATATTGATTTATGTTGGAATATTTTGCCTCCCATAACCAATTCCTTCAATCGTTCGCCATTATAATTTCTTAATAAAACCTAATTGGAATATAATATTTATGAAAATACGTTAATGAGACCAATTAAACTAACGATCAGAAACCTACAGATAACTGAATAACTAGATAACAGAAGTGTAAGTTTTCGAAAAAAAAAAGAAATTAAATTTTTAAATCTTTTTAATCATTTAGTTTCTTTAAATTTAACCCTTTATCACACGACTTTTTTTCAAAGAAAAAATTATTTTTGGATTAGGAATTTTGGGCTTCTGGGTAAATTTTTCTTAGCTCCCGTTTTCGCAGAAAATCGAATTTAATAGTGATATCATATCTAATATATTTAGCACTAAAGATTTTTCAGATAATTGAAAGAGTAAAGATTGAGCCTCATATAAGTAATGGGTCCATCCCGTAATGTAAGAGATGGTAGAGGTTCGAGCATAAACGAAGTTTCTGCTAAAAGAGATACTAGATGTGATAAATGTGTAGGTAATAAAACAGCAGAATGTAAAAAGTACAGTTCCCGAGGCCTGATATATCCCAAAAGTTGATCAATCCGTGCCATGGTCGAAATAAACTTACATACAAAATTTCATCAAAATCGGTTCAGAAGAACTTGAGATACACGCGTGCACACACAGACCGACAGACCGACGGACCGACAGGTTGCTAAAAATAGTTTACTTACACTTCTCTACTATGGAGAAGTGCATTCCCACCGAAAACTCGATATGCAAAATTTGTTGCCATCACATAACATACCTATTGTATACACAATACGGTCGGTAAAAATTAATTTGGATCTGAGCCAAAACTATATGATCCCTACCCTAGATTATTTTATACAAATATGCCTTAAAGTTACCTTAAATATTAAGTGAAATTAAAACAAATCTTTAATATTTCTTTGCAATGATTAGGCAATTACAAATACTTATAATGTACTAAAAAAAACTATATATTCTTGCTCAGCGTAAAATTCTGCGTCGATTTAAACATGTCAGTCTGTCCGTCTGTCCTTCTGTCCGGCCGATCGCACGATGACTAAAAAACGAATAATGCAATCGACACCAAACTTTCACAAGCTTTTTCTTTTGTGCCAAGGACGAGCCCTATTGTTGCCTATTACGAACCTATGCTATTGGACTAATTCGGACAACGGGTTCGGGTAGCTGCCATACAACTCAAAGAGTTTATTTTAAATATTTCAAAAACAAATAAAGCTAGAAATATAAAATTTTGTATACATGTGTCCAATTATATTCTACACATGCTCTAAAAATTATAATGGGATAGCTGCACCGGTTCGGATGGCTGCCCCGCCATACAACTCCAACAGCAAATTTTTTATATTCGGAAAAATAATAAAGTCAGACTCATGATACTTGGCAGTCATGTGTCCAATTATAGGTCAAATATATTTCTGAAGTTTTAGAGGAATTGCTGGACAGGTTCTTTTACGTGCCATACAACTCCAGAAGCTAATTTTAAATATTTGGAAAAATAATATAGTCAGATACATGATGTATTGTAATTATGAATGTTGAGCATTCATATAAATATATGCTTAATGATATTCCTTTCTAGCACTTTTCTAAAAAAATTTTCAAAAAACTTATTAGTTCCACTCTGTCCGTTAGTCTATCCGTGTGTCTGTTTACAAAACTTCTACATCCTTGAAAACAGAGAGTTAAAATTTTATATGTACATTGATCTTGACTAGAAACTTATTTCCGTAAAAATTTCCTATCTCTTCCCCTCTAAAAGTTATTCCCCCCTAAAACCATAAAAATGGTATATTTTAACAATTTATTGCAGTGAAACCATAAGCATTTTTCAAATTTTGTAAAAGCAGAGAAATAGTGGCTGGCTTCCTCTGGCCGTTAAAAACAAAATCGCCGTTAAAATTTACCCTTATCTAACACTCGTTTTTCTCAAATTTTTGATACCGTTGTTCTTGTATTAAAATTTTGATACCCTCTTCTTGTAAAAATTTTTGACACCGTACGTTACAGGAATCTGAAGGAAAGATTTTAGCAACTCATAGATATTCATAAATAGTTTATTTCATTAGTAGAAAATTTTTCCCATCTACACCCCCGCTCAAGATAAACTCTCGAAAATTCTAAAATTTGAATATTTGGCAAAATTTATTTCCGAAATCACAAACTTTTTCAAATTTTTATAAACGCTGAAAATTAACGGTAAATTACATGCCGTTAAAAAACACAATTATTTTTCTTACCTCACACAATTAACCCTTAAAATCGAGCATTATGTTAACCCTTCTTTAAATTTATTTTTGCTTTATTTAAAAGTGCTATAATACAAACCATTGGTTTGACCCATTGCAAATATTTTGAAAACTCATATATTGCTTATCATACAGTTGATTGCTGAGTATCGCCTTGGAAGATTCTTAATTTTTTTAATAGGCTTTTATTGAGATGCTCGGTTCCTAATAGGATTGAGGTATATTATATTTGACAATATATAAAAGCAGTAAATAGAGTACAGCATATTAGATGAAAGATTTTAATATAAATTCCGATTTCTCCTCTGTCATATTAACCCTTAGTGAGAAAATAGCTAACATACGAAGCGGGTCCACTTTAGGCAAGAGAATATTGGACAGGTTTCAAACAAAGACATAAAAGAATCAAAAGAAAAACAGAAAATCTTAAATCAGTATAATACGAGAATTATATAGAAAGCTTATTGGAAACTAAAAAACGGATTATTCATTGTGGAACACATAGTAAGAAACCGATAAGCGAATTTCCCACTAAAAAGAACTGATGGATTATGGGAAAGCAGCTAAAATAATAGAGCTGAGGTATTTGCTGATCACTTGGAAAGAATTTTTCCCAGTAAACTAAATTCTATTGCTTGATTAGTAGAAGATTTTGTTATGGATGAAACTAATAAACTAATAAACTAAATTATCAGAATAAGCAATTGGATTTGGTTTTTACTTCTGACTGGTGTAATCTAATCTCCCACGGTTGTAGTTTATCTTTAGTGAAAATTGATAACTATCTTTTATAACTATCTTTTTATGAAAATAAAACTGAAATTTTGTTGGAAGCAAATTGCAAACTTAGCTTTTCTAAAACTAACTTTATAGCTTTAAATAATTATTTCCGTTCGATCGACTTCAACTCACTTTTTTCAAACTTAGATCTTGAGCAATTAATCACGCTTTTAATTAATTTACGCCTACTATACGTGATCGGTGTATAAATTCTTCCCCACCGTAGTTTGACAAAGATTAGAGAAAATTGAGGAATAAAAAAAATAGAGCATGGAATTTGTATTTAAAACAATGGATACAATTATAATAAATTTGCTTACGTCTTTAATATTTACATGGTTAATCTTCAGTCAAAATATGAGAATTACCCTACTAATATGGGATATCAAATCAAAAATAATCCGAAATCTTTTTGGAATTTCGTTAATTCAAAAAGAAAATGAGATCAATATCCATCTTTTATGAATTATAAGGTCGTCTCGTCTAATAATTCATTTGATATTACAAACTTCTTTCGTGAATTTTTTTCCAGCTCTTATGGTAGTAATATTTCTGAAGTTGATTGTAATAATTTTAGTCATTTACATAACTTTCCAATATTGCCGATTTCATCAATAGATTTCACAATTTCTCGAGTAAAACAAAATTTGCAAATGCTTGAGGCAGATTGTTCTCCTGGGGCATAATTTACCTTAAGTGATACTTAAAAATTGTTTTCTCTATCTAGCAGGTACACTATCTATTTTATTTACTCATTCACTTTCTCGTGGTCATTTCCCACAGTTTTGGAGGGAGTCCTTTATTAGACCTTTCCACAAAAAAGGACTTAAAAATCATGTGACCAATTATCGGCCAATGCCAAGTTATCGTCCATTCCTAAATTATTTGAACTAATGATCTTTGATTTCATTTATGACCAATGTTCACGTCGATTAGTGCCAAATCAGCACGGTTTCGTTAAGAAACGGTGTACTACAAGTAATTTAGTGGATGCGACTTCCTTTTATTTAAATGCCATGGAGTCTGGTTTCCAAACAGATGTCATCTACACAGATTTGTCAAAAGCAATTGACCTATTACCACATAGTGTAATTTTATATAAATTGAGCAAATTTGGTTTCGCTTCAAATTTGTTGGATTTGATTAAATCCTATTTATTGGAACGCAAGTACTATGTTTCATTCAGATCCTGAATCTCAAATCCGATTGTTGCTAATTCTGGGGTTCCTCAAGGTAGTCACTTAGGTCTTTTATTCTTTATTATAGCGATAAATGATGTGATTTCCATCATTAATCATAGTGAAATTATGATTTACGCTGATGATATGAAAATCTTCAAAATCATTTGCTGCCCTGAGGACTCCGTAAAATTGCATGATGACATCTCTTTTTCGGCTTGGTGCAGCCACAATAACCTTCTCCTTAATGTTAGTAAATGTACGATAATTAGTTATACATGTAAATCTGTTCCGATTTTGGATGATTATTGTATAAGTGAGAAGTCAATAAACAGAGTCAATTCTTTTCGGGATTTGGGTGTTATCTTCGATGACAAATTGACTTTCAGGCCTCATTATAATACCATAATTGACAAAGCCAATTCAATGCTTGCTTTTGTAAAGAGATGGGGTAAAGAATTCAATGATCCATATGTATTAAAATCTTTGGCTTCAGAAGCTTGAAAACGAGATGCAGTAGGTTAGTCCCAGTAATGCAGACGCCAGGTTTTTTCTTGTTGCCTCAAGTGCAACCTTTTTGTCCCAAGCAACGACAACTTAAAACTTTTAAAAAATCTTCAACGCTCTCGTACGTGAAACCTAACAAATATATCATAATCTGCCGCAAAAACCTACATAGAACTCTTGTACATCATATGGCATTAGGCAATTTAAAAAAAAATCTAGGGCCGTAAAATAAGGAAAGTGTAATACTAGATTCCTATTATTTATGTGAAGACTATCAATTGCAGTTCTCACACCTAAATAGCCATACCTAAGAAAAAAGGTTTTTAAATTCTTAAAAAAATTATATTTCCGCAAAAATGAAATATTTAAACCAATAAAAAAATTATGGGAAGAACACAACCTAGGACGCTTCATAATAATACGAGCAGCATGTTGCAGTGCTACACCAGTACACGATTAATGAAGTATGATATGCCATAGACATTTGATAAATTTTCTTAAAGTCAAACCAATAAACAGAACCAGATATTTAAATGATGATACTGTTTCTAATTAAAAAGAATTATCACAACACTTAGCAATAAAATTATCATTCGAAAGAACACCACGGCTATGCCAGAAATTCTTTTTATATTTAGATGGCAATAAATTATAATCATCGTGTAAATTAGCCGTGATAGTGAAACACACACAATATTTTGTTTTCAAGTGAAGTCATCTCCGAATTAGTTGACCTTATTATCTCCGAATAAGGTGTTAGAACGAAGTGAGCTTGAATGTTTTATTGTCGTCATATTGATATACCAAAATTTAACGAAAGCTTCGTTTTGGAAGTCACAGTTTGTATGGTTTGTATAAAAATTAAACTCCAATTTTAATATCTGTTCTACAAAATACATTTTGCTCTGTTAGTTTTAAAATGCAATCCTTAAAATTATTAAATTAACAATTTCTTTTCTTGGCCTTCAAACTAAGACTTTTGATTTATCTTTAATTGTTTGGAATAAAAGAAAAATTATGTTGACCACTAATAATTTTCGATTATTGTATATAAATATGATAATGATCATCAAAAGTCTTGCTTCGTATAACTTAAAAGCTATGTCTGATTTACTACTAATCCGTTATATATCTGTGTTTTTTTAACGGAATTTTTTTCCTTACCCGCATTTCCACTTGGATAAAATTGTGTCCCTTTGAATACATTTTTGCTTTAAATTTAGCAAAAATACAAAGATACTCAAATCTGACAAAATGCCGAAATTGGCTACATTTGAATATGTTGCTGAAATGGATACATTTATTTTTCAAACACTAAATAAATATTACAAAACAGTTAAAATGCTGCTTATGTTAAATGGCGAAGTTGTTTCATCTTCAAAAAATGTTATTTGCTATCTTTTCTAAACAGGTTTCCGAATTTTTTAGAAGAAAGAAAGAAATATACTTTATTAAACGAATACTACCTATCCCTGTACTCAAATCTAAAACTTTAAGACAGGAACGTGCCAGAAATATTTTGGTATAAGCTAATTGTAAGGGAAAGTGCAGTGGCTGTACATATTTTTTAAAATTTGTCCATTTTCATGATGAATCATCTTTACAGCATAGTTCAATAAAACAATACATATGTAAAAAGTACCAAAACTTATATTAGGGAATAAAGCAAATTAATATTAATTATGGGTTAATTTATACTAAATAAGACGACTTATTATAATAATTCTATTTTAAGAGGTTGGATACCTTTTGGATACATTTTTTTCTCGAAATTGGATGCATTTTATTTTTACTGAGTGGGAACACTGCCTTACCATGTAATTTGATGCTGACACGTTACGAGCGTGTAACTCTCCCCTCTCTCCTAATTCTAAGAAATGTCTTCTTCCATTCCAGTGACTGCATATATCCCATTCTCTCGGTGAATTAATTGAGTAAGTACTTGCCAGTTTACTTATTTCACATCCTAATAATGCAATGATAACTAAATTAAAAAAACACATTTGCACCTTTGGTTTTTAGATTGTGATTAATAAGCATAATTTCGTATAACCAAGTTGTAAAATATTACACACTTTGTGGAAAAATGAAAAACATAGAAAGTACACTTTAAAACATAGAAAAACATTAAAGCTATCCTTGAATATTGAAAAATCCAGTTGTCATTTATTATAGACTTAAAATGATATTACTAACTAAAACTCATATAACCAAAACGCTTCAATTCATATTACGCGAAACTAAAATATTTCATTTGTGAAAAGCAACTTGTAACTGTTTTTCCAAAAGCAAGTTTGCATTTGTAACGTAAAAATACATAAACATACATATTGTACAATAATGTATATAATAATGCTTTTATAAGTATTCACCTAAAATAACACAAAAACGGGAAAGGCTTTAACTTTTGTAACATTTCTTTTCAAATAATACTTGTGTGCATAGAATATATCTAACTACATCTGTATGTGCACATTTCATAGATAAGATATGTAAATATATAACAAGATGGGGATTTTATATTTTTATGAATTAAAAAATACCGAAATATTATTTTAGTTTTTAGAATTACGTTTTTTTATGTGTAGTAGGTTGTAATACCATGTGAGCCTTATTTCCTATAGTTTTTGATAAACCCATTTTGTATACTTATTTTTTTAGTTTATTACTAAATAACGCTACTTCCTGTTTTGTTTTTTTTTTAATTTCATGTTGTCTATTTATATTTATAATGTATATATGTATATGTCTTTAAATATTTAAAACACTTGCTGTCGAAACTGTGATACAAATAAAAAAGAAAAGGGAATACTCATTAGATTTAATCTTAGATTAAATTGTACATTTTATCTAATGTATGTAAAGATATGTACCTTGAAAATTCAAACAACTTTAACAACTTGATAATTTTTTGTATTTAGTTGCTATAGCAACCGGAGCTACAGTTTTTGATTTTAATTTAAGCTTTTGACTTTGGTATTTAAAAGTTACATATGTTCGTACATATATGCGTTGTACTTGTGCTATCCCCATTTTTCTTATATTAGAAAAATATTTTATTTTCGTCAATAATAAATTTTCAAAAAAAGAAAAAAAGAAATTTTAAGTTGTAAAAAATTGAAAAATATTTTTTCGTCAAAATTTTAAAAAATGTTATCTATCTGCTGAACCAATATACGATACGTAATAATTATTAAAATAATTTAAAGCGACTCTGTTCAACACTTGATTTTTGTTGTTTTAATATCACAACTGTTAGGTTATGTATGTATAAGTTTATATATAAGTACAAAACATATAAGTACAAAATTATTTTTAAATACACATAAGTATACATGTTTAAATATGTATGTAAGAGGTGCAAAAAGTAATTGTCTTTCAAACTAAGAACATAATAACATGAAGGTTTTAAATATCACACTTACAAACTGATTTTTCCGAAAATTCAAATATTAAAAAAATTTAGATATGTTTATCTAATTGCTTTGTACCATCATAATTTTCTTATTTTCTGCATAACCAAGCCGGATTTGTTTAATATAATTATTATAATTTTATATTAATTTATTTCGTTTTGGATTAGTGGGATTGTCAAAGACAGTTAATAGGTCTACTACATAATTATTTATTAATAAGAAAATTATTGTTAAACTTTGAACATAACGCAATTCCACACAACTTTATGCGCGTCCAAAACTTTGTATGATTAACACAGTTAAAAGTAGTAAGGTTTTTTACCTTCTTCTTCGGTCTGAAAAACAATTAAATCTTATAAAAGATTTATTATGTAATATTGTATAAGTAAGTATTATATTGTACAAGTAAGTATTATGTAATATTGTATGATCACAGTTCACAAGCTAACAGAGTGCTTATAAAAACTATGGAACAGCTATTACAATTTTATTAAAAATATGTTCTGTATAGACTATGACTTTGAACTATGTAGAATTAACTAACGGAATTGGAACATCGAAAATGTGAAATTACATATGAATCCATGCTGACATATGCTTCATATCACCCTGCAAATTAACAAGTTTTTGTTTTTGTTCTCATAACATAATTTATAATTTTTTTTAGTATACTTTAAAATGAAGATAATTTAAGTGGGCATATAAAGGACAATCCGTAAAAAAAGTCCTCATGTTTATGTGAAGTTGAGTTTTTATGCGTTCTATATAGACTCACTGCGTTTACATACATGTTGTACATTTAAACGTGATTATTGATAATCACAATAAGGATTGAGAAGAGGCACTTTCTGTTAAAATACTTTCGAAGATAAATACTAGAAAAACTTTTCAATGTTTACATTTTTAGTAAAAGTATAGAAACATGAGAAAATATTACAAATTTTAGAAACCTTTTAAGTGAAGTATCGACTTTCCCTTAAAGCAAATTAATCCAAATATTTATTCTAAGTTTTAATTTAAATTTCAATCATTTGAAGAATATAATATTTAAATTTTTAATTTAATTTAAATGGTTTTTAATTTTGAAAAACAAAAACAGATGTTTTTAAAAATTGTCGGCGCGAATATACGAAAAAGAAGTTTCTCTTGATGCTTAAAGATTTTATAAAAAGAAAAAACAAAAAACTTTTGTTATGTTATTTTAATGTTCTTACAAGCCCAATGAGCCTGTTTTGGAGCCGAAGCGATTGCATTTCATTCATAAAATGGTTATTATTAGTTTTTTTTAAATACATTTGCGTTTTTATGATTTTTTTATTTAGTGCCAATAGTATAGCAAATATACAAAACAAACAGTATACGTGTTATCATTTCCTTTTTCTTTATAATTTAACTTCTATTAGAGCCTTTCCCTAAGAAGAGTTTTTTTTCGCCATTTTCTGCACATTATGTGTATTCCCTTCACCCGCTTATTTACTTGAATTCATGTTAAGTGACGTTTTAGTTGTTTACATATTCAAGTGTATAGATGTATACATTTCATGCATGGATACACTTGAATATATAAACAAGACCCATACATACAATACAAATTATTGGACAGTATATGTATACTTACATTAAAACAACGTAAAAAATTATTATTATCTTATTAAATTCCTATACGTATGCTTTGTAGTAAATATATTTGAAAATAATGGAAGCACTTAAATTACGTAGTTCAATAAAGGTACGAATTACAAGAATTGAAAAGTATTTTAATAAAATGAAATTGAAAGAAATAACTGAATATTTAAAAAATTAAAACAACAAAATTTACCGTTTGAAGAGATTTAACAATGGAGTCACAAGCTGATTCTGATAGAGCGGTAGGTGAGGTAGAAAGAGAAATAGTTGAAACAAAATATTTTAACATAAAAATAATATTTAGAAAATTAAATGTAGCAAATACAAGATTTTGAACAATCAAGGCAAGAACAAAAGTCAACTTAATAACGCTGTGCAATCTTTAATTGAAAACTAGAAAAATATGGCAAATATATTAGCAAAATTACAAAATACGTTAAAAGCTAAGGAGTAGAACCATCAAATAGTAAAATTGAACAGCAAATAAAACTACAACAAATGACGGCTCCATTGTTTAATAAAAATTACAAAGAATGGCCTGAGTTCCATGGTTTATATAATTCATAATAATGATCGGTTTTCAAAAAGTAAAAAATTTTAATATTTAAAGATATGTTTAGTAGGAAATGGAAAGGGACTTATTAAATATATTCAAAAAAAGTGAATAATTTTGTATTTATGTTTACAAAAGATTATTGAACAGCCAAAATTGCAACATGCGTCAACAAAAATTTATAATCAACATGTAGTAATAGCAGTGAAACAGTACTTGAAATCAAACCATTAGGTCAGCCAACTCAACATTGAAACGAAATTATTTATTGCAAAATCTCAGTTCACAATCAACTTATAAATAGTGTGTGGGAAGATACAATTATTTTTTGCATGAGAATAAAACAGGAAAACGTGATTCTATTTTTCAATAATAAAAAGTAAATAAAGTTGGGTCAAACCAATGGTTTGTATTGTAGCACTTTTCCCTTCAACAAGTGAAAATTCTGCTTTTAAATACAGTCTATGTATAGCTATCACACTATTAAAATTGTTTTCATTCATATACAAAACTATTTCTAGGATTGCATATATTAAGGATGACGCATATATGCAGTCTTTGAAATAAAGCAAAAATTAATATAAAAAGGGGTTAACATAATGCTCGATTTTAAGGGTTAATTGTGTGAGTTAAGAAAAATAATTATATTTTTTAATTTCATGGAATTTACCGTTAGCTTCTTGCGTTCATAAAAATTTGGAAAAGCTTGCGGTTTCGGAAATATAAGGTGTCAAAAATTCAAATTTTACGAATTTCAAGAGGTGATAACTTGAGAGGGGGTGGAGATGGAAAAAAATTTTCTTCTAACAAAATGAACTATTTATTAATATCTAAAAGCTCCTAAAATTTCAAGCTTCTACAGGCTGGGGTCTAGAAGAAAAACGACATCAAAAATTTGGAAAAAAAAGACTTTAAATAACGGTAAATTTGAGCGGCCATTTTGTTTTTCTTAAGTTGAACTATAGTATACCGCGCAAGGGGAAGCAAGCCACTGCCTTTCTGCGTTTGCAAAATTTCAAAAATGCTTATGGTTTCATTGCAACAAATATTTAAAAAAGGCCATTTTTAGGGTTTTGGGGGGGTATAACTTCTAGAGGGAGGGAGATAGGTAAAAATTTTGTTCTACGGAAATAAGTTTCTAGTGAAGATCTATGTACGTATTAAATTTCAGCTTTCTATCTTCAAAGTTGTAGAAGTTTTGTAAACAGACACACGGACAGACGGACGGACGGACGGACGGACGGACGGACAGAGTGAAACTAATAAGCACTTTTTTCAAAAAATTTTTTGGAAAAGTGCTAAAAATCAAAATATGAATCATAATGCAAAAGTTATCTAAATTTGTCGAATGTAGAATATTGGTGGATTTTGGTTCACAGTTAAACTAGGTATCTGAGAAATGTATGCAAAAACTGAGATTGAAAGAAAACGTGCAAAATTTTTAATAAATGGTGTTGGAGCTACAAAAGTTAATCGAATACAAGAAGATAGTACATACAAGATGTACGTACTATCACGATTTATGGTAAATACAGTAACACCCAAGTAACAATTTCCAAGAGTAATACCCTAAAAAATTGACCAAAACTCTCATAAAACTGACAGAAGCAGCGAAAATCATTTCTTACAAACACACTAGCACATATGATGGACGGTATATTATCAGTTTATTGCTCAAAAACAGCACTAGTTGTTCAAAGAATCAACATTAACAGTTTAACTACCAATGGAAAATAGATTTGAAAAAAATTTACAACTTAAAGCAAAATATATAAATTTTAATAATACTCGTATTACTCGAGCACATGATCCCTATAACGAACAATAGCCATTCAAAGTAGCATGAAAATTCAATGAGGTAATATGAAAATTCATACTACTTACCTCATTACGCAGTTTATAAAGATAGTTCAATCACTAAGTTTCAAGTTGTCGTTGATGCTTCAAAGAAAACATGCAGATCATAATTTGTCCAACCATGGGTATATTATTTGTTTCACTAAATAAAATGTTAATGATTGGATCAACAATCAACGTGTATTTGCTAATAAAAAAGCATACATAATTTCAATGGACGTCATGGGGATATTCACCAACTCAGCAAATAGGTGAATATGAACTTCAAACATTACTAACGGCAGATCTCCATTCGTAACAATATTTACCCACTGCCAACTTGCAACAGATGAAAGTGAAAATGATGAATTAGCAGCTGAACAATTAAAATAACAGTTATGATACAGTCAAAAGAACAACGAATTGATGCGTGGAACGCTAATGCCGTTTTAAGTAGAAAGCACGAATTAGAGCTTTGTCTTAGAGTTAAAAATATCGATGTTTATCTCTCGTCAGGAAAACATTTGGGGAAGGATTTGGATGTCTAGGTTATAGATGCTATGGGGAAACTCACTCTATTCAAGGAGTACTGTAACCATTCAAGAAAAGGTAGTGCAATTTTAATTAAAGGAACCATAAAACATAAGGAAAAATTTAAAATTCAGACGCAGAAAGCTCAACTGAATATGATGAAAGTTAAATCTACCAACCTGAACTTCTATGTTGTTTCAGTATACGTTATTGTTCAACAAAATGTAACATAATAAAGAATATTTTTAAGAATCTACCTTAGCATATATTTAAGGACGCGCGACGAATATAGATTTTTACTGAGAGGTGACTATAAAGCTAAACATGTAGATTGGGGCTCAGTTTGAGGTAAAGTAATTAAGTACTACTGGCAGTCCGTATTTTAAAGTAAAGTACTTTTGTACTACTGGCAGTCCGTACCATTTTACTGGCAGTTTATTTGTAAAAGGATTTTCGCAAATTTTTTGAATATAAAGCCCCCTATATCAAGTAACTACCCTACGGCTATAACTAATTTAATAGTACAAAAAAAAAACGCTAAACGTAAAGGACTAGAAAGGAAAATAGAACATTTTACATTAGTATCATACGAGAGTTATATAGAGCGCTTATCGGCAACTAAAGAAGCGGATTATTAGTTGTGGAAGGCATTATAGAAACCGACAAAGCAAACACCCCACTGAAAAGAACAGATGGAGGCAAGGAGCAAAAATGATAATGGTGCACTTTTTTCAACCAAATAAACTGAATTCTAGTATTTGTTTAATCAAAGATTTTGTTATCGATGAAAGGACTATAGCTCTATTTACACAGAAAAAAATTTATCAAGCAATAAAGTCACTTAAATCAAATAAGGCCCAAGATCTGTTATTAATCTCATTACTGCTGAGATATTAAGAAAAGTTTCGAAAATTCATTGACATTTTTCAAAATAGTGATGGATGTTGCAGTGAACTTGCGTTACATTCTTAGTGCTTTACAAGTGGCGGAAAAATTATAATAGGAAAACCGGGAAAACCCTTGAATGAGGCTAAGTTAAATAGACCACTTTTGCTAATACCAATAATATCGAAACTTTTTAAAATTAATGTTAACACGACTGATGCCGATAATTGAAAATAAAAAAATGATTCCAAACCAAAAGTTTGGATTTAGACCTACACAAGTACGCAAAATAACAAATATTGTGAAAAACACGTTAGAAGAAAGACAAAATGTCACACAGGCGTTCAACAAACTTTAGCAAGACGGTTTAATACTTGAGTCATATTTATTGGATAAATTTTTTTCAATCAAACAGGACGAGAATTACTTCTACCCTTAGGAAAATTAGAGATAGGATTCCTCAAGACAATATTCTGGGCCCCACATTATACGTGCTTCTTACAAGCATTTTGCCAGACTTAAAGAATGTTACTGTGGGTACAGTTGCCGATAGTATAACAATATTGGCAGTAGGATCTAATATCAATCGACAAATAAACTACAGGAAGTAAGTAGCAATAAAAGTAAATGGACAAGTACATGGAAAATAAAGTTAAATGAAAGTAAATCTGTACGTGTCAATTTCATAAACAAAAATTTAGTAAACCCACCACAATTGAATTCTGATGTTTTAAAGCCCAAAACATAGCAAAATACCTAGGTGTAAATTTATATGCCAAGCTCAGATAGAAAAAACAGGTAAAGAAGAAAAGAACAGAATTAGAAAACAAATATAGAGAAAAGTATAGGCTGAAGTTATGGTATTGGGCCAAGCAAACACACATCAAACTTTCCAGAACAAGTTCTTCATAATATACATTTACAGAATATTCAAAATTTCAGAAATTTATACCAGAATAAATCAAGTAAATTTCACTTCTAAAATTAAAAGAATGTGCAGCATCCTGTTCTCCAAATCAATAAAAATTGGTAAGATTTATTTATTTATTTAGCTAAGTTTAAAGAGGTATGCTATGTATTTAATATATATCGATATTAAATTTAATGTCGATAATTCAAAAAATTCAAATTAAACTTAAATTATAATTATGTATATTAAAAATTAAAGGAAATTAATTAAAATAAAGTAAAAGAAAATTTCAATAAAACTAAATGAAACATAACAATCCCTTTGCAAGTAAAGTAAATTAAATATCAAAAGCACAAAATACACACCAAATTTGAAATTGAATAAAAAAATTTACGCAAATTAGACTAACAATATATAAGTATTTCGTGTATAAATATTTAATTGATTGTTATAGAAATATGATTAGTATGTAAAATTAATTTAATTTCTAACGAGTCACGGATCAAAAGAATTTATTTTTTTTTTGTGAATTTTGTGAACCCCGTTCTTTCGAACCCTACTTTTATTGCACTACTATCAGAGAAAACCCTATGTATTGCCTCAGTGGAAAATTCGAGCACAATTAGCAAGCTTAGCAAAACTCGTTAAAATCCCTGTATCTCATGAACAGTTCTAGACAAAATTGTATTGACTTTTGATACCCTAAACTATGTTTTTTATAATTATTATTATTTGATTTATTATTTATAAATCTTTATTGATTAATTATTTATATATAATTTAATGAATATATAATTTAATTAATTATTTATATATAATTTTTATGATTAAATAATTAATCATATATTTAACATATGATTAATTATTTATAAAATTATGTTCGTTAAATTTATTTTATACATTTAGCTCCACTATTTTTAATATTAATTAAAAATATTTAATGATACTTTAATGAAATTTGTTTGACATTTTAAAATTAATTTCAACTTAGTTGCACTGTGATCAAATCGCTTTGTATATTATAAATTCATTTCTGAAAACTAAAGTTGTTGCAATATTATTAAAATAAAGCCAGATTGGACAACCTTTTGGGAGAAATATCTCAGCAACGGCATATGTTCAGATACTGCCACTATTGAATCTAAAATATGAATTTACTTATCATAAAAACTTAACGAGGAGTTCTAAATGCTTGAACTTTAAAGTTATTACGGCATTGGGAAAAATTTTGAGAGCCTTGTTAAAGTCAGTGCAAATTACGTCAGCCTAATAACCATCCTCGACTTGATTTGTCACAGTTGACTTTTTTCAAGAAACTATTACGGGTTGGGGAGTAAAAATATCCGCAGCAGGTATACTTGTGGTACAGAATGAACGGCTACCTGGCCTGAATGAGGATATCTGCAAACCCAAGGCAAAACATTAAGATTATTGGGACAGCGGAATGCAGGTTCAAATGGCACTGAGAAAAACTAAACATGTGTGATCGTGAAATAAGCAGATGAGGAAGAATTGGATAGAGAAACCGGTTTGATTCTTAAAACTAAAGAAAACTACAAGAAGAGAAAAGCCAAGAGTTCGCCAGAAATTAAACCGGTACTAGAAACGAATCCCTAGTAACAATTTTTATCTCATAAGACGCTTGTAGAGCTATATTAAGAATTCTTTAAGAATATTACTCTTATAATTTCAGTTTTGTAGAACACTAAAAAATCCTAATGAGATCTTTATAAGAACAAAAGAAAATTACTAGAGTTATTAATTCTTGTGATGAGAGTTGAGCTCCTATTAAAAGAGTGGTTAAAACATACTAGTTTTCTCATACTAGTTTTGGTATACGAAAACTCTCATAAGCCATTTATAATAGTGTTATTAGAAATAAATGCCCGGCGGATTGGGCCACGAAATATGCGCAGTAAGGTATGCTTGTGATAAGAGTCCACTAAAAATCTGCGTCAACAGAAAAGAAAAACAAAGATGGAGAAGTTATCGTATATGAAACCGACGAGGAAGAACTGGCTAGAGAAACTGACTGGATTCTAAACAGAAAACAGTTAAAACAAATAATGAAACCCGCCCTAAAATGAAGGCTGAAAATCAAAAAAAGCACAAGCCTCCTCCGGTTATATTGAGCAACATTAAGAAATACTCCCACATAGTTAAGATATTAAAAGAAGAACGAATAAACGTTAGGGTCAATATGATGAATAATGACCAATTAAAAATAAATGTGGAAAATGAAAATGAATACAGACTACTAACAAAAGCTATAAATAAAGCTAGACTGGAGTGGCACACGTATGAAAATAAACTGAGGCCAGTTAAAGTTATGGCTAGAAATCTCCATCCATCGTGTGAGCCAGAGGATATAAAAAAAGAGCTTATTAGCAAAGGCTTTAAATGTCTAGATGTTGTAAATAAAATCAAAAGGAAGAAAGAAAATGGAAAATATATTTCAGTAAAACATCCGCTCTTTATATTATCTTTTGACCATTCGGAAGAGATATCCAAGATCTATAAAATAGAATACTTACAGCACATGAGAGTAAAAAATTTAAGCTCTTAGAAGCAGCAAATCCATTCCTCAATGCAAGAGATGCCATAGATTTGGACACACACAAAAATTTTGCCAAAAAGAGGCTAGATGTGTAAAATGTGCTTGTAGTAATATGACAGCGGAGTGGAACAAGAAGGATAATTTTCAGCCCAAATGTGCGAACTGCAATGAGGCACACCCTGCTAACTATCGAGGCTGTTTGGTTGCAAAAGAATTGCAAAAAAGAAGATTGAAAAAAAATAAAACCAAACAAAACCAAGTTAAATTTAATGAACAAAGAACTCCAAAAATAGACAGAATGGCGGCACCTAAGGTGTTAAAGGGAGTATCTTATTCACAAGCGCTTCAAAGCAAAACCCCACCAAAAAGGAAAATGAAGAAACCTGAGAACAAAACCTCACAAATAAAAAGCACTGACGCAGACATTATGCAAATGATGCATAGTATGTTGACTAGAGTTGACGAGATCTCTAAAAGATTATTAAAAATGGAAAATACATACATTGAGATGTATACGGGGACACCAAAGAAGTTAAGAAGAGATGTACGTAAATGAAGTACGTATAGTAATTTGGAATGCTAATTGTGTTCTTAATAAGAAGCAAGAATTGGGGGTCTTTCTCAAAACGAGAAATCTAGATATTTGTTTGCTGTCGGAGGCTCATTTGACATATTATACGAGTCTTAAAATAAAGGGCTATGATTGCTATAAAGCGGTACATCCCAACAATCAGCCAAGAGGAGGTAGTGCAATACTAATAAAAGAAAGTATAGAACATAATGAAGAATTCAAGACAGAAACGGCTGAAATACATCTTATATCGATAAAAATTAAATCGACTAAACAGCACTTTAGTATTGGTGCTGTATACTGTTCACCAAATTGCAGCATTAAGAAAAGCTGTGCAAGCTTGGACACAGATATCTTATAGGAGGTGACTATAATGCCAAACATACAGATTGGGATTCTAGAATCACCTCAACTAGAGGAAGAGAGCTAAGAAAAGCTATTTAAGAACTAGGTGGTTACTTTCACTCCACTGGCACTCCTACATATTGGCCTACTGACACTAACAAGATTCCTGATATTATTGACTTTTTTATAACCAAAAAAATATCAGAAAACTTTCTAAGCCTTGAAGATAAATATGATTTTAATTCGGATCACTCTGCTGTCATATTAAAACTAAGTGAAAAAATAACTAAAACATCATTTAGGCATAGTTTAACAAATTTTTTTTTTCCTTCTTCACTCCTAGGAGGAGTATAGGCCTAGTGCATGATATCTATCATGCCCTAGTTTCTATAGTCATAGAGACTTAGCTAGGTAGGTGACTAGCCTACCGTAGTTTTTTTTTTTATTTATATTAAATATTTCAGTTTATTAATATTTACTGTTTATTTTTCTTAGTCTTTAGTATAGAATATTATGAATATTTGAAAATTACTTGTATAATGTTTATTAGTATTGCATATTAAGTTATATAATATTGAATATAATTTTTATAGTGACATGACCGGGGTTTGAACCCGAGACCCTTCGGTTAAAGGGCCGGTGCCATAACCACTGCACCAATTGTCAGATGGTCAGTTTAACAAATGGCACTATAGATTTGGTGAGCTTAAGATACGAAATAATAAACAATATTGACGTAAATATTAATATACAATCAAGAGAGCAATTAGATGTGGAGTTAAAAGGATTTACTAAAATAATACAAAGAGCTGCATGAAACAATACAAAAATGCCAAAGTATAAACCGACATGAAATAGCTATCCACGAGAAATAAGTGATTTAGTAGGTGAAAGGAGAAGGGCCAGACGTAGATGGCAGCATTCGCGTCACCCTGATGATAAAACTGTTTTAAACAGACTTTCCCAAGTGCT
This sequence comes from Condylostylus longicornis, assembly GCF_029603195.1. Lineage (NCBI taxonomy): Eukaryota > Metazoa > Arthropoda > Insecta > Diptera > Dolichopodidae > Condylostylus > Condylostylus longicornis. The sequence goes on along the minus strand of NW_026578225.1, from coordinate 23,086 downwards.
TAAAAAAAATCCAAGAATTTAAATCGGCAACATACGAAAATTATATAAAAAACTTGTCAGCTACGAGGGAAAGGAATTATTCCTTATGGAAGGCGACAAGGAGCAAAAAGAGACCGATTAGGCACGCTCCGCCACTGATGAAAGCAAATGGCAGTTGGGCGAGTACCAATATAGAGAAGGCAGAACTGTTTGCTGATCACTTGGAAAGCATATTCACGCCAAACGGAATAACCTCAGATTTGGGTTTGGTAGAATCTATCGCAAATGAAGCAGACAGCATAACTCCTTTTACTCAATTAGAGGTTGCGGAAGAGATAAGATCCCTGAAGTTGAAAAAATCGCCAGGTTTTGATCTTATTACGGCGGAAGTACTGATAGAGCTACCAGACGAGGAATTGGAACATCTGACGAAAAACATGAATGCAGCTATGGATTTTGGGTATGTCCCTTGTACTTGGAAAGTCGCGGAGGTAATTATGGTAACCAAACTCGGGAAATCTTTGAGGGAAACAAAGTCTTACAGACTCATTTCACTATTACCAATGATGTCTAAGCTTTTTGAAAAGCTGCTATTAAGAAGATTGAA
>NW_026578225.1:0-17500 GCF_029603195.1 Condylostylus longicornis | reverse complement strand
CCATTGTTTATATACCAACATATATCAGAAGTTAACTTCGTAATCGCATGTATCGTACTGTGTTTATGTCTAAAACCAAATTGATTTTCAGGCATAATGTCATTTTCGCGAATAAAGTTACTAATTTTGTCATTGATTAAAACTTCGTATGTTTTACTTATACTTGGTAGTAAGCTAATAGGGCGATAGTTGTTAGGATCTGTTGGATCTTTGCCTGGTTTTTTTATTATTATTACTCTAGTTGTTTTCCATGAATTTGGGAAATATGAGTGATTAAGTGCGTTATTGAACAGAATCACGTATTTATTTATAATTTTGTCGCTCAAGTTTTTTATTATTATATTAGGGACACCATTCATTCCAAATGAAGTTTTATTTTTAAGATTTTTAATTATGTTTTTAAGTTCATTAAAATTTGTAAAATAGCTATTTATTTCCCTCTGTTCAGAAGCTTTATTATTTTCATTGAAATTCGTGAGAGTAATGTTATTTGCAGTTCTTGCTTCATTACGATTGTTGAATTCGCCAATTATATTTTTTATTCTATTATGCAAATTGTCGTTAGGTACTGTAGTTGTGTGTGTGTTTTCGATGAATGAACCTAATAAGTTATATATATCCTTTTGATTTTTAAGAATGTATTTATTGTCGTTAGTTTTTTTAAGTTTTGTGTAGTCGATATCGTTTGATAATAGCAATGTTTGTGAATCTACATGTAATTTATTAATATTTGAGTAGTGTTTTGGTTTAAATATTTTATTGATTTCTGCAAACATAGAGGATTTTTTTGAAGATATTTTACTAATTCTGTTTTGCCAATATTTATTAATTTCATTTTTCAGTTGTTCCCTTATTAAAATGTTAACATTATTTAACAAGCTTTTCATAAGCTGTATTTGTTGCGAAGAAAAATTTAAATTTTGTTTTTTGATTTTATGGATGTCGTTCATTAAAGTGCTTTTCTTTTTTAAAAGCCTTTTTAAGGTTGCAGAATAAAATTTTCTCATATTATTATTAATTTGCATTTTTGGTACCACTTCATCAATTGTTTTTTTTGTTATATTATCAAGTTTTTCTATATGATAATCAATACTTTTCGTGCTTAGGTTGCAATTATCGAAAATCTTATTAATATCATTTGAATATTGTAATTCAAAATTTATATCCAAATTTTTTTTGAACTTTTTCCAATTAGTACATTTGAACATAAAGTTGTTATTGTCTGGCAATTCTCTTAAAAACATTTCATTATTAGGTACAGAAAATTCTATTTTAATAGCATTGTGGTCACTATCATATGGTATTGTAAGTAATTTGTTGCCAGCATCGTGGTATTTTATATTTAGCCTTATATCAGTGAATACTAAGTCAATATATGCGTCAGAACGTGTGGATGTTGGTCCATCAGTTTTATGTACCATTAATTTATATGGAATACATTTATTTTGTATCCAATTATTTAACTGTACACCTCTTGCGTCATTATATGTATTGCACCAGTTGCGATGTTTGGCATTAAAATCACCACCAATTATAAAAAAATTATTATTGTTAGCAAGATTCAGCGTTTCAAAAATTTTATCAAATTCATCAATAAAATTACTCGAACTTCGGATTGGTGCATAGATGGAGATAATGAATAATTTTTTATTTCTCCCTAATTCGGCATATATTATACACGGTTCAATACATGTGAACTCATCAAAAACTTCGCTCCTAAATATTTTGTATGACAGATTTTTTTTTATGCATATGGCAACTCCACCACCGGTAATAAGACATTGTCGATCACGTCTGATCATGTCATAATTGTCAATTACTAAATTGTTGTTTTCATTTAGTTTTGTCTCGCTCAAACATATGAAATCAGGTGCAGTATTGTCAAGAAAGTGCATAAAAGAAAGTTTTTTGTTGTTGGATATTAAAGAATTTACATTAATTGATATCAGACTGTAATAATTATTGTTTATATTAGTTATATTGTTGGTTAGGTGTCATTTCGAGTACATTGCAAAAAAAACTAATTTTTTCAGAATGTTCTTTAAGTTGTTTTTCAATATTGTTAAATTTAGAGTGAAATATTAATAAAGTGTTTTTTATATCTAGTAATATATTAATATTTGAATCCGTGTTGTTAGAATTATTAATATTTAATAAATTATCTTTGTGGTGATCAACATTATTAGATTTACTACAATTATTTTTATTACATTTGCAAATGAAATATTTTTGTTAATAAAGTTTTGTGACAAATTATATTTACTTACGATTTTTTGCTTCATATTTTTTATTGCATTTTCTCGGGATTCAATTTGTTTTTTGTATGCCGGACAGCCTTTGTAGGATGCTGGATGACCGTATTTCTGACAACTAATGCAAAATAGTTTTTCTCTTGGGTCTTCTGGAGTTATTGTGCATTGCCCATTTGGATGATTTTTTCCGCATTTCACACATCGGAATTGCATGGAGCAGTTGGCGGCTGAGTGTGAAAATCGTTGACATCTGGTGCATTGTAAAATATTTTGTTTGTATATTTTTTCCCAGCGTACCATTTGGTGATCAAGGCCACGTATTTTTTCTATTTCACCAAGCAGGCTTCCTGGCGCAGCTTGTACTATATAATATGGCAATTTTATTTCGTTTTTTAAGGAATATTTTGTAGTTAGCCGTGCTACTTTCTCGAACCTTGTGTTTTCAGTTTCATAATTTTTCAGGAGCTGTAATATTTCTTCTGGAGTGTACGAATTATTCAAACCTTTTAATATATATGTGATTTTCTTCTCTTTTTTCGGAGTGAATGTATAGTGGTCAATGCTGGCTTCTTGAAGTAATCCGCGTGCCTTGTTGAAATCTTCAATATTGTATGTAAACACTGTAGCATGTGTATCATTGTGTTCTTTAACAAGGAAATTATTTATATTCAATTTATTTTTAATTAAATTTTTCAATTTCTTTATATCAGTATTAAATAGATTGATGGGTGGCATTTTTTTGGTGATCTTGTTTTCTTTTTTTGCTGAAGATACCTCAGGTGACACCTCTGATTGAGTGTGTTGAGCTTTTTTCTTTTCTTTGCTTATTTTGATAGGCTTTTTTAGGTTATAAGGATCAATTTCATTATTTAATTCTTCAATGCTCTCTAAATCATCTAGATCGTTATCTTCGTTACATAAATCCATTAAAGGTGAGTAACGATTTCCCCTTTCTTCGTCATTTTGTTTTGATGTTGATGGCAAAAATTTTTGTAGTAATTTTTTTAATTCCTCATTTTCTTTTTTAAGTTTATCCAATTCTTTTTTCAAAACATTTTCCTCCAAACGATTTTCAAATGCTTTACGTTTTTTGGCTTCTATTTCGTTTTTGTCGAGCAAATCACACAGCTTTTCATTAATTGAATCCTTTAATAGCGCTTTTTTCTTTTCTTTTTTTGATGGCATGATTGCTTAAAGGATGCAATCAGCACCATTAAATTTGGCTAATAAGTATTTATGTACCACGTTTTTTTTTCTTTGTGAATAGTAAAGACACAAGAAAAAAAAAATTAATGATAGTTTTACAGTTTTCCTTGTTTTTATTCACTGTTACAAAAAATTTTTTTACTTTTTTTAATAGCTAACTTTAAATACACGTCTGAAGAGTATGAAAGTCAACATGAGAATGACTATTAAAATTATTTTCATATATATACAAAGCTATTTCTAGGATTGCATATATTTAGGATGATGCATACATGCAGTCTTTGAAATAAAGCAAAAATTAATATAAAGAGGGGTTAACATAATGCTCGATTTTAAGGGTTAATTGTGTGAGTTAAGAAAAATAATTATATTTTTTTAATGTCATGGAATTTACCGTTAGCTTTTTGTGTTTATAGAAATTTGAAAAAGCTTTCGGTTTCGGAAATATAAGGTGTCAAAAATTCAAATTTTACAAATTTCAAGACGCCATAACTTGAGAGGGGGTGGAGATGGAAAAAAAATTTTCTTCTAACGAAATGAAGCATTTATTGGTATCTAAAAGCCCCTAAAATTTTAGGCTTCTACAGGCTGAGGTCTAGAAGAAAAACCAAATCAAAAATTTGGAAAAAAAAGACTTTAGTTAACGGTAAATTTGAACGGCCATTTTGTTCTTTTAAAGTACAAGTATAAAATGGCGCGATAGAAGAAGCAAACCGCTGCCTTTCTGCGTAAACAAAATTTCAAAAATGCTTATGGTTTCATTGCAACAAATAGTTAAAAAAGGCCATCTTTAGGGTTTTGGGGGGGTATAACTTCTAGAGGGGGGAAGATAGGTAAAAATTTTGTTCTACGGAAATAAGTTTTTAGTAAAGATCTATATACGTACAAAATTTCAGCTTTCTATCCTCAAGGGTGTAGAAGTTTTGTAAACAGACACACGGACAGACGGACTGACGGACGGACGGACGGAATTTTTTGGAAAAGTGCTAAAAACGATTTAAAAATAGATTCACCTGTTGGGACCATCATAAAATTATCAATTTTGGTTATGTGTAAATATTTAGGCTCAACTGATATCTGTGTGTAATATAATGTTTAATTTGTATTGTTTCATATTGTAAATAAAATATTCTTTCTAATTTAAATAAAAATTATGATGACGTAAAACTAATAGTTTAAAAATAAATTGGAGTAGGGATATGTCGGATTGTAAATTTAGTACATAAGTCTTGATATGTAGAAAATAAAGTTAAGTTAAAAAAAGGGTTAAGAACAAGAATTAGTGTTTTTTATTTTTAACATCAGATATTGTGATCAACCATATCAATTCATTAAATTTTGTTTACCAAATTTACCCTGTGTTGATATATTGTTCAGAATTCCAAACAAGATTTAACATTTTGGTGACCCCGACGTGATCTGGTCAACGTTAATACAACATGACAAGCATCGTGTACTTAAGGAGTCAGATCAGCATCAAGTAATCATAACAAAAGAAGTAGTCACGGCTAGTTACGAGAAGTAAAATGGAGTCAGCAGCTGCAAATCAAAATAAAATGTTTATGCAATTGAAGGAAGTGTACGGTCAATATACGAAGCTACCCGAAGAAAGGAAGACCGAAAAATTAATCCAAGACAAATTGGAAAAAGTAGAGCATCTATGGGCATTGTTTGAAAAAGGTTATGATGACATCAGAGCCAAGTTCGAAAAAGAAAGAGGTCATTTATATTTCACAGAAGAGTGTTATAAAAATGTACAAGAATATTACAAAAAAATCAAGACTGAATTTGATCAGATATTGCAAGACTTAAACCTAAACAAAGCAGGTGTTCTAGAAATCAAAGATGTTGTGCAAAAACCAGAGCATGTTATTGAGAATCCAGAATCACAAAAATTAATCTGAATTTGTCAACGAAAACAGCAGCGATTAAATTACATGTTACAAAAAATTGTAACTCAGAATCAGCGCGATAAATATTACAAGAGCAAATTAGACGAATTAAAAAATTTATGGCAAGAAATAAAAAATGACGATATCGAAATAGCTAGAATGATAAGAAATCCAGAAGAAGCTGGATATGACGTTGTAAAAGTACTTGAATTGGAAGTAGAAGTGCAAGACATGATAATAACTTTACAAAAAAACGTCAAATTACAACGTCAAGATTCAGTTAGTCAAGTAAGCAAGGAGGTGACACCTAGCATCAAACTTCCAAGTATCGATATTCCGAAGTTTGATGGTGATTACTGCAAATGGATACAATTTAAAGATATGATTTGTCAGATGATAGATGGACAAAAATCACTAAAAAATACAGAGAAAATGTGGTATTTAAAAATTAATTTAACGGGAGAAGCAGAGAGATATATAAGACATCCTACAATAACAGATGCAAATTATTCTGTAGCTTGGAAGCTATGAGAAGAGAGATACAATAATACAAGGTTACTAGTAACAAACATTTTGGATAAGTTAATAGGACAACCAAGTATTGTACAACACAAGAATGTATTATGATGTTAGAAAATTTAGAATTGGAAGTTTACAATAATTGGGATCCAATTCTATTACATATTTTAATGAAGAAACTTGGTAAAGACACTCATGTGCTATATGAGTAATATTTACAATGTACCAAGGACCTACAGAGTCTACAAGAGTTTCTCACGTTTATTCAAGCAAGATTTCAAGCGATAGAAGCTATAGGTGATAGTAGAGACAAGTCACCAAAACTCAAGAAAACGGCTTACGTAACAACAGGAGTCATCTTGAATAGTAACAGTGGATGTTTAGTATGTAAAGAGAAACATTCATTATTTAACTGTTCAAAGTTCTTAGAAAAGACGCCCCAAGAAAAAGGCTTATGTGTAAGGAAGCACAATTTATGCACAAATTGCTTCAAGAAAGGCCACTTTTGCAAAAAATGTGTTTTGAGTAACTATAGAAAATGTCAGCAAAAGCACAACACATTGATTCATGATTTATACAAAAAGGAAGTTAGTCAAGGTTCCACCACAAAACAACAAGCGACAGTAAATGTAACAATGTCAGAGGTTGAAACTGAAAAATATGTGATTTTGGGAACGGCAATAGTTCAAGTACTTGATAAGGCAAACAATCCAGTCAAACGTCGAGTATTATTAGACTCTGGTTCACAGGTAAACCTCATCACGGAACGTCTTCAGAAAAAATTAGGTATGGATGCAATAGGGGAAAGTTTGGACATTCATGGTGTAGGAAACTGTCAAGTCCAATCTAGAAGTCAACTGAATGTTAAAATTATGTCAAAAACAAGTAAAAACGTTTCAGTCGGTATAAACCGATTGAATTATACCCTGCACCTTTCATTATTGTGTAGCAATTACTCGAACCTGTGAAATCATTCTATAGAAACTTCACGGACATGTCTGACCTATAATTAGACATCCGACTGCCAAGTTTCATGAATCTGACTTTATAATTTTTCCAAATATTTAAAATTGGCTTGTATGGTAAGTACCTGAACCTGCCAAGCAATTCCACCAAAACTTCACAAATATATCTGATATGTAATCGGAAACATAACTGCCAAGTTTCATGAATCTGACTTTATTATTTTTCCAAATATTAAGAATAAGCTTTTAGACTTGTATGGGATCTACTCGAACCTGTCAAGAAATTCCACCAAAACTTCAGAAATATATGTGACCTGTAACTCGACATACAACTGCCAAGTTTCATGAATCTGACTTTATTATTTTTCCAAATATGTAAAATAAGCTTATGGAGTTGTAAGGCAAGTACCTGAACCTGTAAAGCAATTCCAACAAAACTTCACAAATATATCTGATCTATAATCGGACACACAACTGCCAAGTTTCATGAATTTGACTTTATTATTTTTCCAAATATTAAGAATAAGCTTTTAGACTTGTATGGGAGCTACTCGAACCTGTCAAGCAATTCCACCAAAACTTCAGAAATATATTTGACCCATAATTGGACACATGACTGCCAAGTTTCATGAATCTGACTTTATTATTTTTCCAAATATTTAAAATTAGCTTCTGGAGTTGTATGGCAGGTACCCGAACCTGTCAAACAATTCCTCTAAAACTTCAGAAATATATTTGACCTATAATTGGACACATGACTGCCAAGTTTCATGAATCTGTCTTTATTATTTTGCCGAATATAAAAAATTTGCTGTTGGAGTTGTATGGCAGCCACCCGAACCGGTGCAGCTATCCCATTATAATTTTTAGAGCATGTGTAGAACATAATTGGACACATGTATACAAAATTTTATATTTGTAGCTCTATTAGTTTTTGAAATATTTAAAATAAACTCTTGGAGTTGTATGGCAGCTACCCGAACCCGTTGTCCGACTTAGTCCAATAACAATAGGGTTCGTCATTGGCACAAAAGAAAAAACTTGTGAAAGTTTGGTGTCGATAGAGTTATTCGTTTTTGAATTATCGTGGGATCGGACGGACGGACGGATGGACGGACGGACATGTCTAAATCGACGCAGAATTTTACGCTGAGCAAGAATATATATATATGTCCATACCGCAGATGACTCCTTCAAGTAGTTACACACTCCATACCAAAGTTAATATACCCTTCACGAAGTGCAGGGTATAACAAGTATGTTTGATACGAGCATTGAGGCCAATGTGATAAGATCAATAACTACTTGTCAACCGCAGAAATACATTGTCATATCACAGTGGCTAATACCAGCGTCAATAAATTTAGCTGATCCACAATTCAATAGTCCGCAGAAAGTGGGTATGCTGCTCGGCGTTGAGATGTATGCAGAATGTGTGAACGGGGGCCAATTAAAACTGGAAGCAGTTTTACCGATATTACAAAACACAGTATTCGGCTGGATGATTCTTTGTAAGGTGACACAACAGAATCAAACCAATAATTTGGTTGGAATAACCAACATTCAACTAAAGGGACAATTGAATAAGTTTTGGGAAATTAAGAAAATTCCAGAAAAGAGAATCATGAATGCATCAGAGATGTATTCAGATCATCAAGATGTGAAGAATATTTCAAAAACACTGTGTATAGAGAAGAATCAGGACGCTTTGTTGTAAGTCTACCAATAACTAGTTCAGATAGCTTATTAGGAAATTCAAAAAATATAGCAATGCGAAGATTATTAAAATTGGAAAGCAAACTGTCAAAAAATGTAAACCTAAGAAATGAATACATTCAGTTCATGAGGGAATATGCAGAATTGAACCATATGGAAGAAGTGAAAGAAAATGAAATTCCTCATATCCATTATTTTATGCCGCATCATGGTATAACCAAGCCATCGAGCAGCACTACTAAATTACGGGTAGTTTTTGATGCTTCATGCAAAACAACGAGTAATCTTTCGTTAAACGACATCATAATGAAGGGTGCAAATTACAGCATGATTTATTTGACATTTTGCTTCGTTTAAGAAAACACAAAAACGTTTTTACTGCCGACATCGAAGAGATGTACAGGCAGATTAAGGTGGTACCAGAGGATCAGCATCTACAGTTAATACTGTGGAGAGAAAATCCACAAGAAAATATTATCGATTAACGACAGTAACGTATGGTACTAGAACAACTCCGTACTTGGCAACTCGATGCCCTAAACAATTATCAGGAGATGAAGCAGTAAAATATCCAGAAGGTGCTAAAGTAATGAATGATTTCTATGTAGATGACGTCATAACAGGTTGCGATACAAAAGTCGGGATAATTGAAATGAAAAACCAGCTAAAACAGATGCTCGGTTCAGCTCAGCTTCAATTACATAAATGGGCATCTAATGATTACAGAATCATAGAAGAAATTCCAGCAACACAAAGAGAAGAAGAGAAAATGTTCAATGATGAAAAATCTACATACATAAAAACATTGGGACTATCATGGCAGCCAAGCATGGATACCTTTGCTTTTACAACACCATGTTCACAACAAGAAGGTTCACAGAAGTGGACGAAAAGGAAGATAGTATCTGAAGCTGCTACACTATTTGATCCCTTGGGTCTTTTAAATCCAATAATAATAAAAGCAAAAATGATAATTCAACAATTATGGATAAATGGTAGTGACTGGTATACAGAAATTGCAGAAGATTTAAATATGAATGGGTAAATTATCATCATAACTTAGCCGCATTAAAACATTTGAAGATAAAACGTCACGTATTTGGAGATAAAATGTCATCTAGAATCGAATTGCATGCATTTTCAGACGCAAGTGAAAAGGCATTTAGAGCGGTAGTTTATGTACGATCTATTGATGTTTCTGGCGCAATTACAAGTAAAATGCTATGTTCAAAATCACGCGTGGCTCCTAAAAAGATATTATTATTTCCAAGACTGAAGCTATGCGTCGCCAAATTAGCAGTAGAATTGATGATTAAAGTTAAAGAAGCATTTCAAGTAAAAGCAGATGCAACATACTATTGGACAGACACTCAAATTATTTTATTAAAAAGTGAGTCTTCAGCATTTAAAATATTTGTTGCGCACCGAGTAGAATTTATTCAAGAATTTACTAGAATACAAGAATGGAATTATGTCAACACAAAAAGTAACCCGGCAGATTTGATTTCTAGAGGAACAACATCTGATAAATTAATGGATTCCGAATGGTGGTGGGGTCCTTCATTTTTCAGAGAAAATGAGGCAGACTGGTCTGAAAGACAAGTAAATATTATAAGACTGCAAGAAGAAGAAAGACAGGTGACAGTTCTAATAAATCAAGCTGTTCAAAAACAAGAAAAACACTTACTTCATTTAATTGACCATCATAACTGCTTTAAATTTCTTCAAAGAACTATGGCATACATCTTACGAGCAATAAATACCTTTAAGAATGGGAGACATAAGAATAATAATAAATGGCTCACAATAGATGAGTTAAATGAAGCCTTATTAGAAATAATTAGAGAAGTTAAAAAAAAACATTTTCAAGAAGAACTCAAAGATTTGAAAAATAAAACATTAGTAAAACCACATAGTCGATTGTCTTCACTAACACCATTTATCGATTGCGATGATATTATACAAATAGGGGGAAGATTATACAACGCTGCAGTTAACGAATTCGCAAAATATCCTATTGTGCTCCCGGGTACAGACATTGTGTCAAAATTACTTATGAATCACTTACACATTCAGCATTTGCATGCCGGACCGTTGGCATTATTAGACATTTCCAGACAGAGATATTGGATTTTACAAGGCAGACAATTGTCTAGAATTGTTGTTAGTCAATGTGTATTATGTGCAAGAGCCAAACCTCAAATGTATACGCAATTAATTTGAGATTTTCCAGAAGCTCGAGTGTTGCCAGAAAGAGCATTTTGTAATACAGGCGTCGATTTTTGTGGGCCTATATTAACTCATTATCACGTACGAGGTAAAAAGCCCCAAAAAACTTATATAGCTGTATTTTGTTGTTTTAGTACAAATGCTATACACATGGAAGTAGTATCAGACCTAACAACTGATGGGTTTATTGGAGCGTTAAAAAGATTTATCTCGAGAAGAGGACTATGCAAAAATATTTATTGCGACAACGCTACCAATTTTGTTGGCGCAAAAAATAAATTGAATGAATTATATGATATATTTAAATCAGAAAAAGAAAAAACCACAATATATAATAACTGCAACATTTGAAGAACTATGTACAGTAACAGCTGAAGCAGAAGCCATTTTGAACTCAAGACCACTGACACCACTTTCGTCAAATCGGAATGATTTATCAGTACTTACCACAGGGCACTTTCTAATAGGTGAACCATTGACATCACTTCAAGAACCAAATAAATCTACTCAAAATCTCTCATCATTGTCAAGATGGAAACTAGTTGCAGCTATTAGACAAGAGTTTTGGAAAAGATGGACAAACGAATATTTACTAGAACTACAACATAGATATAAATGAAAAACATCAACAGAAAATATAAAACCGGGATTAATTGTAATTATGAAAGAAGAAAATTTACCCCCGTTGAAGTGGCCAATAGCAAGAATTATAGAAGTTATCAAGGGTAAAGATAACTTGGTAAGAGTAGCTGTTATAAAAACAGCACACGGAACATATAAAAGAGCAATTCACAATTTAGCTCCGTTACCAATAGATAGTTTTGATACTCAATTAACACCACCTGATGGTTCTAAACGAAAATTAGAAAAAACAGAAGAGAATTCGAAGGCAAAATTTAAAAAAAAGGAATAAATATTCATCACATACAACATTATTTATGATCTTGGCATTAGTATTCTTACCATTAGTAGTATTTGGATCTTCAGTACCTTATCAAATTACACAACTTAATAATAGCGGTGTATACTTCGAGAAACTAGGAGAGGGACAACTTATTGCAACTAACTGGAACTTAGTAGTATACCACAATATGAGTGATTATTGGAATTACAACAAGGCCATTATAAAAGGTATAAACCAAATGACAAGTATAGCAGACACAATGAATGAAAAAGAACTATCAATGTTAATATTAGATCGGTTCAAACATAAGCTTCAAGAACTTCATGAAAGAAATCAACTCTTGTTCCCAACCACAGTCAGTCCGCAGCGTTCGAAACGAGGACTGAACAACATAGTAGGCAACATTGCAAATAAATTATTTGGAGTTCTAGATGTTGAATACGCAGAAAAAATAGAAAAAATTTTGGGAAAATTTGAGAACAAACAAGCAAAATTTTTTCATATTATTCAAAATCAAACGTCAATCATTGAGGCCACAGTTAATTTATTTAAAAAGAGTCAGGCTGAAAGATTGCAACAATTAAAGGTTATTGATGAAGAAATACATGAAGTAAATCGTACATTACAACACTTAACGGCCATCCAGCAAAATGAAAAGCTTCAAAAGGTATTTTTAATGTTGAGTCAATACATGACTCTGGTAATGGACGAGTTGGAAAAAATTCAATTAACTATAATGTTCATCGTGAAAGATTTAACACACTGATATTAAAGCCTCATCAGCTTGTTGAATATTTAGAAGAATTACAAAAGGTCATTCCAGCAGAATTGCAGGTGTCGACTATAACACAGATGTATGGAATAACAAGAGTCAAATCAAAAATAAACAACGGCTCTGTTATATTCACGTTAAGTATTCCCTTAATAAGATCATTGGAATTAGAAATATTTAGAAATTGTGCCATTTCCAACGAGAATAAACAACACATTTGCTAGTATAGAACCAGACAGGGAAATTTTGATGACAAATTTACATAATGATTTAGCATATACCTTATCAACAGACGAATGGCATAATTGTATTTCGTATAACAATGAAAATTATCTATGTAAGCAACTTCGGCCACTTCTCACCAAGGATGCAAAAGAAGTCGAATGTGATTCAAATCATCAGGAAAAATTCATGTTTGTACTCATTAAACAGCGAATATCTGTATAATATTGTTTGCAATAATTCTGCATACCAAATAAGATTGCAAGGCAATGGTAAATAACATTTAATCAAAACTGTTTGTTAAACAGTTTTGATTAACGTTTAAAATAATCAACTTGAGCAATTCATTTGTGCAGCCACACGTACTACCCCAAGTACAACAGCAAATTGACTCTGCTATGTTCAGCCAAGTACATTTTGATCTGTTAAATATAACCGATTCGTTTTCTCTCGAGTACGGTAAAATCAAACAACATATACCAACCTTGAAGGAACAAGAAAACAACTACGAAGAAATTTCCAATCATGACATACATCAGTATATTATAAGTTATTTGGCAATTGGGTTCTGCATCATCATCGTTACAACATATGTGGTCAAAATATATAAAACTAAACCTTTATCTAAAGCAATAACAGTAACAGCAAATGATCTTAAGGTTTGATGTGCAAGCAATCAACGCGGGGATTAATGTTTAAGACGCAAGAACAACAACTAGTTATCAATTCACATGTCAGTTTTAGAAAGTTACTATTTACCTAATTTTGTATTTTTAGAAACCTTAACAATAAAAGGGATAAGAGCAATAGATAATAAATTATGTTTATGATAGGAATCTTTGCTAGTAACATATTACAGTCATATATTTGTATAATGTCTACAATAGGAAAAGGATATGACAATTCTTAGTATGTATTACGAATTGTAAGAGATTATAAAAATAATAAAGTTGGGTCAAACCAATGGTTTGTATTGTAGCACTTTTCCCTTCAACAAGTGAAAATTCTGCTTTTAACTACACTATGTATACCTATCACACTATTAAAATTATTTTCATACTCATATATATACAAAGCTATTTCTAGGATTGCATATATTTAGGATGATGCATACATGCAGTCTTTGAAATAAAGCAAAAATTAATATAAAGAGGGGTTAACATAATACTCGATTTTAAGGGTTAATTGTGTGAGTTAAGAAAAATAATTATATTTTTTAATGTCATGGAATTTACCGTTAGCTTTTTGCGTTTATAGAAATTTGAAAAAGCTTGCGGTTTCAGAAATATAAGGTGTCAAAAATTCAAATTTTACAAATTTCAAGACGCCATAACTTGAGAGGGGGTGGAGTAAAAAAGGCTATTTTTAGTGCTTTGGGGGGGTATAACTTCTAAAGGGGGGGGGGGGGGGGATAGGTAAAAATTTTGTTCTACGGAAATAAATTTCTAGTAAATATCTATGTACGTATTAAATTTCAGCTTTCTATCTTTAAGAATGTAGAAGTTTTGTAAACAGACACACGGACAGACGGACGGACGGACGAACAGAGTGAAACTAATAAGCACTTTTTTTCAAAAAATTTTTGGAAAAGTGCTAAAAACGATTTAAAAATAGATTCATTTGTTAGGACCATCATAAAATTATCAATTTTGGTTATGTGTAAATATTTAGGCTCAACTGATATATGTGTGTAATATAATTTTTAATTTGTATTGTTTCATATTGTAAATAAAATATTCTTTCTAATTTAAATAAAAATTATGATAACGTAAAACTAATAGTTTAAAAATAAATTGGAGTAAGGATATGTCCGATTGTAAATTTAGTATATAAATCTTGATATGTAGAAAATAAAATTAAGTTAAAAAAATTTTGAAGAACAAGAATTAGTGTTTTTCCTTTCATTAAATTTTGGCTACCAAATTTACCCTGTGTTGATATATTGTTCAGAATTCCAAACAAGATTTAACAATAATAATAATAACAATAATAATAATAATAACAATAATAATAATAACAATAATAATAATAATAACAATAATAATAATAATAATAATAATAATAATAATAATAATAATAATAATAATAATAATAATAATAATAATAATAATAATAATAATAATAATAATAATAATAATAATAATAATAATAATAATAATAATAATAATAATAATAATAATAATAATAATAATAATAATAATAATAATAATAATAATAATAATAATAATAATAATAATAATAATAATAATAATAATAATAATAATAATAATAATAATAATAATAATAATAATAATAATAATAATAATAATAATAATAATAATAATAATAATAATAATAATAATAATAATAATAATAATAATAATAATAATAATAATAATAATAATAATAATAATAATAATAATAATAATAATAATAATAATAATAATAATAATAATAATAATAATAATAATAATAATAATAATAATAATAATAATAATAATAATAATAATAATAATAATAATAATAATAATAATAATAATAATAATAATAATAATAATAATAATAATAATAATAATAATAATAATAATAATAATAATAATAATAATAATAATAATAATAATAATAATAATAATAATAATAATAATAATAATAATAATAATAATAATAATAATAATAATAATAATAATAATAATAATAATAATAATAATAATAATAATAATAATAATAATAATAATAATAATAATAATAATAATAATAATAATAATAATAATAATAATAATAATAATAATAATAATAATAATAATAATAATAATAATAATAATAATAATAATAATAATAATAATAATAATAATAATAATAATAATAATAATAATAATAATAATAATAATAATAATAATAATAATAATAATAATAATAATAATAATAATAATAATAATAATAATAATAATAATAATAATAATAATAATAATAATAATAATAATAATAATAATAATAATAATAATAATAATAATAATAATAATAATAATAATAATAATAATAATAATAATAATAATAATAATAATAATAATAATAATAATAATAATAATAATAATAATAATAATAATAATAATAATAATAATAATAATAATAATAATAATAATAATAATAATAATAATAATAATAATAATAATAATAATAATAATAATAATAATAATAATAATAATAATAATAATAATAATAATAATAATAATAATAATAATAATAATAATAATAATAATAATAATAATAATAATAATAATAATAATAATAATAATAATAATAATAATAATAATAATAATAATAATAATAATAATAATAATAATAATAATAATAATAATAATAATAATAATAATAATAATAATAATAATAATAATAATAATAATAATAATAATAATAATAATAATAATAATAATAATAATAATAATAATAATAATAATAATAATAATAATAATAATAATAATAATAATAATAATAATAATAATAATAATAATAATAATAATAATAATAATAATAATAATAATAATAATAATAATAATAATAATAATAATAATAATAATAATAATAATAATAATAATAATAATAATAATAATAATAATAATAATAATAATAATAATAATAATAATAATAATAATAATAATAATAATAATAATAATAATAATAATAATAATAATAATAATAATAATAATAATAATAATAATAATAATAATAATAATAATAATAATAATAATAATAATAATAATAATAATAATAATAATAATAATAATAATAATAATAATAATAATAATAATAATAATAATAATAATAATAATAATAATAATAATAATAATAATAATAATAATAATAATAATAATAATAATAATAATAATAATAATAATAATAATAATAATAATAATAATAATAATAATAATAATAATAATAATAATAATAATAATAATAATAATAATAATAATAATAATAATAATAATAATAATAATAATAATAATAATAATAATAATAATAATAATAATAATAATAATAATAATAATAATAATAATAATAATAATAATAATAATAATAATAATAATAATAATAATAATAATAATAATAATAATAATAATAATAATAATAATAATAATAATAATAATAATAATAATAATAATAATAATAATAATAATAATAATAATAATAATAATAATAATAATAATAATAATAATAATAATAATAATAATAATAATAATAATAATAATAATAATAATAATAATAATAATAATAATAATAATAATAATAATAATAATAATAATAATAATAATAATAATAATAATAATAATAATAATAATAATAATAATAATAATAATAATAATAATAATAATAATAATAATAATAATAATAATAATAATAATAATAATAATAATAATAATAATAATAATAATAATAATAATAATAATAATAATAATAATAATAATAATAATAATAATAATAATAATAATAATAATAATAATAATAATAATAATAATAATAATAATAATAATAATAATAATAATAATAATAATAATAATAATAATAATAATAATAATAATAATAATAATAATAATAATAATAATAATAATAATAATAATAATAATAATAATAATAATAATAATAATAATAATAATAATAATAATAATAATAATAATAATAATAATAATAATAATAATAATAATAATAATAATAATAATAATAATAATAATAATAATAATAATAATAATAATAATAATAATAATAATAATAATAATAATAATAATAATAATAATAATAATAATAATAATAATAATAATAATAATAATAATAATAATAATAATAATAATAAT
>NW_026578223.1:112500-117500 GCF_029603195.1 Condylostylus longicornis | reverse complement strand
TTATTATCATTTTTATTATTATAATTATTATTATTATTATTATTATATTGTTATTATTTTTATTATTATAGTTGTTATTATTATAATTATTACTACTATTATTATTATTATTATCATTATAATTATTATTATTATTATTATTATTATTATTATTATTATTATTATTATTATTATTATTATTATTATTATTATTATTATTTTTATTATTACTATTATTGCTATTATTATTACTACCGTTATTATTATTATATTAATTATTATTATTATTTTATTATTATTTTTATTATTATAATTATTATTTTTATAACTATTATTACTATTATTATTATTATTATTATTATTATCATAAATGTTATGAATATTATTAATATTATTATTGCTATAATTATTATTATTATTATCATTATTATTTTTATTATTATTATTACTATTATTGTTATTATTATTATTTTAATAATGATAATTACAATCATAATTGCTGTTATAAATTGTTATAATTCTTATTATTTTTATTATTGTTATCATTATTATTATTATTATGGTAATTTTAATCATAATTACTGTTACTATTGTTATAATTGTTATTATTATTATTATTGTTATCATTATTATTATTATTAATATCATTATTATTATTATTATTATCATTAATATTATTATTATTATTATTATTATTATTATTATTATTATTATTATTATTATTATTATTATTATTGTTATTATTATTTTTGTTATTATTATTATTATAGTTATTATTAATATTATTAATATTATTAATATTATTATTGCTATTATTGTTATTATTATTATTTTTATGATTATTAATATTATAATTCTTATTAAAATAATTATTATTATAATTACTATTATTATTATTATCATTATTATCATGAGCTCTGCCATGGTTTGACCGTATTTCCCGTGCTACTCGTGGGACCAAAATGAACAAAGAAACAAAAAACAACAACAGCAACAACAGCGATAACAGGAACAGCAACGACAATAACTTCAGCAAGGGCTAAACAGGAAAACAACGAGGTGACCGGTAATGCGATGACCGGTGCTCCAGGGTCTGTGGAACCAGAGTTCGGTTCGGCTGACGCAGAGGAAGAGTTTCTTCTGACGCTGGTGGAAAATGCTACAGCGGCTCCGGCGGAAACGGATAAACAGGATTCTATAGGACTCCTTATCCAGCAAGCCGAAGAGAAAATTAGGAGATCAAGGGAAAGAAACATCATTTCTGAAATGCCACCAAAAGACGTATCGCGGCGTACATCAGGGATGGTATGTCTCCAGAAGAAGCTCGCGAATACGAAAAGAAAAGACTGGAAAAGCTGAAGGCCTGCAAAACGGTTGTTACAACCAACCATCCGTAGAGAAGGAAAGGTCAGAGGGTAACATTCCTGATGCAAGACCTTCAAAGAACAGTTCGATAGAGAGCAATGCTGAGAAAAAGATCCCTTGGAACATTTCTCAACTGAGCCCAAAAAAGACCTCTTACCGGGATGCAGTGGTGCAAATCAAAGTAGCTATTGCTTATGGTTTGCACCCCAATGAAAGGCTATCCGACGTCCAGATGTGGAAAACAAAAGTAGCCATCATGGACGAAATGGACAAGGTTCCCGACTCGCATCCCCAGTTTACTGTGGTGTCGCAAAGGAACTAACAGGTGAGTTATTGTATCATAATATAACTGGTGGTACGCCTAGGGCCTGCTTTTTGTTTAGTAAAAGGCTAACATATCTTTCCATTCCAGATTACTGCTCCAAGGATCAGGTAGCTGCGTTGGTGAAGGTAAAATCCCTCGTGGGTTTGACAGAGTTTGTTGTAGGATCATTCTATCGCTCAGCCTGTGCCCATCCAGACGAACAGTTGAAGCAACTTGTGGATCTCTGTGGAAGGAGAAACTTCCAGCTTATAATAGGAAGTGAAGCAGTGATATAAATTAAAGAGGTGAGTGCTAATTTGAATTTATATTTAGTAATAAATTAACGATTATTAACATTCATAAACGCAATTAGGAAAGAGATTATTGACATCACCCTTTATTGACATCACTGAGTTTATCAGTAGTAGAATTGATGGATGGCATATCTCAAATCTCAAATGAGACATCCATGTCTAACCATAGACAAATTAGGTTCGATATCTCGGTCTCTGGGGGCCTGGCAAAAGAAATGTATCGGGTGCCTCAGTACACGGATTGGAGTCAGTTCGAAATGATCCTCATGGAGGGTGTTGGGTCCATTCCTGCTTCTGTCAGAACAACGGTGGATGTCGAACGGGATCCGGATGACGGCTATCACTAATTCCTATCATTGCCGCTGCTTCGCCAAGCCGAAGTAGAGCAATAGGAGGTGGCCGTGGTGGAATGAAAAGCTTTCAAGGTTTAAGCAGAGGTCCAGATAGCTCTTCAATAGGGCCAAGGTGTGAAGTTCGTGGGGGGAGTATAAAGATTCACTCACGACATACAATAAGGAATTAATGAAAGCTAAAAGGAGCTCATGGAGGGCCTTCTGCAAGGGCATAGATGAACTCCCCAACTTTATGCTTTATAAAAAGCATACTAGCGCGCTGGGCCTGATGAACGGCCTGATGGCCACACGGCCAAGAATGGAAAGCAGACGTTGGAGCTGATGGCCTCAACGCACTTTCTTGACTCGGAAGCTCTTCGGAATCACTCGAATACGGTCATTGAACCAGGGGTATCTTGGCCCAGGAGATATGACTGGCAACGGTCCCGTACGGCCTTCACAATGGGCAGGATTAGGTAGGCTGTGTTTTCGTTCCAGCACTTCGAATCTCCAGGTGATGACGGGATATATCCTGTGTTTTTGCAGAGGGGTTTCAAATGTATCGCTGGAGCTTTGTTGCAAATTTTTCGGGCCAGCCTTGCATGAGGTTATGTCTCCAATGTAAAGAGGGTGGCGAAGGTGACACCCTCCTTGAAGGTCTTCGAAATATACTTTGGGTACTTTCTTGATATTGAGGGTGCTTTTGATAACACCCCAAATCGTGTCATCAGCGGCCCTGTTTCAGTCGGCCCAGGTTGCATCCAGGCTTATCTGGAGCTGCCTTACTGCACTTACTGGAATTGGCACAGTTAAACACAGTGACGTTCATTTGGGTGTCTGGACACAGTGGACATGTGGGCAACGAGGTTGCCAATGGATTGACGCGGAGGCGATCTTGGGCTGTTTTTGGGCAGCCGCTGCTTTTCCGTGGTCTGCCTTCCTCCGCCGTACGGGCTACGCTCGCCTGCCTGCTTACGGTGGAATGCAATAAGTCGATAATGGCTGCGGTGGCACGGGGGAAACTCCTGCCCCACTCGGTAATAATTATAATTATTATTATTATTATAAATATCATTATTAATATTAGTATTATTATTATTGTTATTATTATTATTTTTATTAATATTACTATCATTATTATTATTATTATTATTATTATATTAGTATTATTTTTTTTATTATAATTATTATTATAGATATTATTGCTGTTAATATTATTATTATTATATTTAATATTATAAATATTATTATTATTATTATTATTATTATTATTATTATTATTATTATTATTATTATTATTATTATTATTATTATTATTATTGTTACTATTGTTATTATGATTATTATTATAATTATTGTCGTTATTATCATTAATATTGTTATTATTATTATAGTTTTGTAGATTGTAGATTCCAAGGGAACCGAGTGGGACAGGAGCATCTCCCCAAGCCACCGCAGCCATTTTTGACTTATTGTAGCCACCCCACTCTCCCGTCTATAATATCCCCGTCCCAATCACAAAACCAGAGATATCTTTAAGGGAGTTGGACAACAGTTCCCGAACACTTAGGGACCCATGTCCAAGACAATTCCGGCACCGAACAGCCAGTGCCGGACAGTCGCAGAGAATGTGTACAAAATCTGCACAGGGGGGAGCCCGACTTCCCCAGCCTATGCAGGTGGTACTTAACCGGGCAGTGCCCCGTAAAGAAATTCGCAATAGTGCGAAGCCGGCTCCTGCTCATCCCCAGCAACTCGGCGGCGATTCCACCGGAGCACGCCGGAAGAAACACTTTCGCATGACGGCACCCTTTCGTGTCCCGCCAGTGACGGCCGCATTCCGCCGCGAGTAGGCAGGCAAGCCTGGCCCCCACGGCGGAAGAAGGCAGACCACAGAAAGGCTGCGGCTGCACAAAGGCAGTCCCAGATCCCCTCCGCGCCAACTCATCGGCAACTTCGTTGCCCGCATGGCCACTATAGCCCGACACCCAAATGAGCATCACTCTGTTCTCCGATGCCAATTCCATAAGTGCAGCAAGGCAGCTCCAGACCAGCTTTGATGTAGTATGGTGCGGTTTCTATACCTCCTTTCCAAATTGATTCTCAGACAGATCTCTCTTGCATGTATTTCGGCCTGGAACACTGTGCAATACGGGTCAAGGGTTGCATATATACGCGTGTCCGGGCGGACACCGTATACGCCCGAACCCACACCCGACTCCGTTTTGGACCCATCCGCATACCACACGCTCGAACCCGACCTAAGTACCGGACCACCCCGATCCCACGTCCATCGATCGGGAAACAGAACCCTGTACCTGTGGTCGAAGTTGTACCGCGGCAGACAGGTATCTGACATGGTTATTCTTAGAATCCGATCGCCTTCAATGAAGTCTCTGTGAGTTCTGTGGGCCAACTTTAGCCCTGCCCCGTCCTTGCCAGAGAGAAGTCGGTAAGTCACCAGCCGAGCTTCCTTCAATATATGGAGGTGGAGTGGCGGCAATCCGATCATCACCTCCAATGCAGCGGTGGGAGCCGTCCGCATCGCCCCGGTCACTCCCAGGCAGGCCAGCCTCTGTAGCTTTTCCGGCTTGGCCCGCACACCCGCCTGCTGAGCCTTACGGCACCATACAATCGGCGCATAGGTGACGATGGGCCTAGCAAGGGCCGTATATAGCCACAGTGCTATTCTGGGACCAATTCCCC